>NC_143245.1:1238194-1392969 GCF_009617815.1 Ciona robusta | reverse complement strand
ACTGGGATAAAATAAATAGAAAAAAACTAGAATCGCAGGCCTGAAAGAGGAATAATTAAAATCTATTTTTATAATCACATTAAAAATCTCTTATATTAAATTTGTCTTTTTGCTTCAGGGTCCCGGATGTTGCTCTAAACATATGATTTCGTTTCATTACGTACAACCAGATATGATGCACATAATACATCACTTTATATACCGTATGGAGGCGTATGGTGTCAAAGCTCAAAGTTACGTTCAAGTACAAATGAATGATACAAATACCACAGAAGTCCTTGGTGTCAAAGTGTGAAAGCGTGGTGTGTCAAGTGAAGCCACAAAGGTTGCTCAAGAGCCACGGAGTCAAGAAGTGTTCAAACACCAAGTGGAATTTAGAAGCACAAACTTTGTAGTTGCTATTTAACTACATAAGATAACCACTTATTTACAAGAGTGTCACAGAATAACTGTGTGGATTGTAATGTGTGTTTTGTTGCCACATATGTTGGTATAGTAAATAAAAGACTACATTGAAGAAAATATATTCGTGTTGATCTGTTAACAGACACAAATATGGCCCCAACAAACATAAATATGTCACAACAGACATAATTAGGTTCACAACAGACATTAATATCCCAACAGACATAATTATTATCCCAACATACTGTCGAGGCCATAATTAGATCTGTTGTGATCATAGTTACCATAATTTTACATGTTGGGACCATTTAAGGACAATATTTATGTCCGTTGGGATGATATTTATGTCTGTTGGGGCCCTATTTATGTCCGTTGGGATAATAATTACGTCCGTTGGGACCATATTTATGTCTGTTGTGAAATAATTATGTCTGTTGGGACCATATTTATGTCTGTTGGGATAATATTTATGTCTGTTGGGAGAATAATTACGTCCGTTGGGACCATATTTATGTCTGTTGTGAAATAATTATGTCTGTTGGGGCCATATTTATGTCTGTTGTGATAATATTTATGTCTGTTGGGGCCATATTTATGTCCGTTGGGATAATATTTATGTCTGTTGGGACCGTATTTATGTCTGTTGTGAAATAATTATGTCTGTTGGGGCCGTATTTATGTCTGTTGTGATAATAATTACGTCCGTTGGGATAATAATTACGTCTGTTGTGATAATAATTACGTCCGTTGGGACCATATTTATGTCTGTTGTGAAATAATTATGTCTGTTGGGGCCATATTTATGTCTGTTGTGATAATATTTATGTCTGTTGGGGCCATATTTATGTCCGTTGGGATAATATTTATGTCCGTTGGGGCCTTTATGTTGCCATTTATGTCTGTTGGAGATGTCTGTTGGGGCCATATTTATGTCTGTTGTGAAATAATTATGTCTGTTGGGGCCATATTTATGTCCGTTGGGATAACATTTATGTCTGTTGGGGCCTTTATGTTGCCATTTATGTCTGTTGGAGATGTCTGTTGGGGCCATATTTATGTCTGTTGTGAAATAATTATGTCTGTTGGGACCATATTTATGTCTGTTGGGACCATATTTATGTCTGTTGGGACCATATTTATGTCTGTTGGGATAATATTTTTGTCTGTTGGGACCATATTTATGTCGGTTGTGAAATAATTATGTCTGTTGGGGCCATATTTATGTCTGTTGTGATAATAATTATGTCCGTTGGGATAATAATTACGTCCGTTGGGACCATATTTACGTCTGTTGTGATAATAATTATGTCCGTTGGGACCGTATTTATGTCTGTTGTGATAATAATTACGTCCGTTGGGACCATACTTATGTCTGTTGTGAAATAATTATGTCTGTTGGGGCCATATTTATGTCTGTTGTGATAATATTTATGTCTGTTGGGGCTATTTATGTCTGTTGGGGCCTTTATGTTGCCAACGGACATAAATATTATCACAACGGACACAAATTTGGCTCCAACAGACATAATTAGTATCACAATGGACATAAATTTGACCCACAACAGACATAAATATGATTATTATCTCAACGGACATAAATATGGCCCACGGCAGACATAAATATGGTCCCAACAGACATAAATATGGTCCCAACAGACATAAATATTATCACAACAGACATAAATATGATTATTATCTCAACGGACATAAATTTGGCCCCAACGGACATAAATATGGTCCCAACAGACATGATTAGTATCACAACAGACATAAATTTGGCCCCAACGGACATAAATATTATCACAACAGACATAAATTTGGCCCCAACGGACATAAATATTATAACAACAGACATAAATTTGGCCACAACAGACATAATTAGTATCACAACAGACATAATTATTATCTCAACGGACATAAATATGGTCCCAACGGACATAAATATTATCACAACCGACATAAATTTGGCCCCAACGGACATAAAAATGGTTCCAACGGACACAATTATTATCCCAACGGACATAAATATGACCCCAACAGACATAAATATGATCCCAACGGACATAAATATTATCACAACGGACATAATTTTGGCTACTATCACAACGGACATAAATATGGTTCCAACAGACATAATTATTTCACAACAGACATAATTATTTCACAACGGACAGAAATATGTTCCCAACAGACATAAATATTATCACAACAGACATAAATATTATCACAACAGACATAAATTTGGCCCCAACAAACATAATTAGTATCACAACAGACATAATTATGGTCTCAACGGACATAAAAATGGTTCTAACAGACATAAATATGGTTCCAACAGACATAATTACCATCACAACGGACATAAATATGGTTCCAACGGACATAAATACGGTTCCAACGAACATAATTACCATCACAACAGACATAAATATGGTCTCAACGGTCATAAATATTATCACAACAGACATAATTATGGTCTCAACGGACATAAAAATGGTCCTAACAGAAATAATATGGTTCCAACGAACATAATTACTATCACAAGAGACATAAATTTGGCCCCAACAGACATAATTAGTATCACAACACACATAATTATGGTCTCAACGGACATAAAAATGGTCCTCTCAGACATAAATACGGTTCCAACGGACATAAATATGGTTCCAACGGACATAAATATGGTTCCAACGAACATAATTACCATCACAACAGACATAAATATGGTCTCAACGGTCATAAATATTATCACAACAGACATAATTATGGTCTCAACGGACATAAAAATGGTCCTAACAGACATAATTACTATCACAACAGACATAAATATGGCCCACAACAGACATAATTATTATCACAACAGACATAAATTTGGCCCCAACAGACATAACTAGTATCACAACACACATAATTATGGTCTCAACGGACATAAAAATGGTCCTCTCAGACATAAATACGGTTCCAACGGACATAAATATGGTCCCAACGGACATAAATATTATCACAACAGACATAAATATGGTTCCAACGGACATAAATATTATCACAACAGACATAAATATGGTTCCAACGGACATAAATATTATCACAACAGACATAATTATGGTCTCAACGGACATAAAAATGGTCCTAACGGACATAATTACTATCACAACAGACATAAATATGGCCCACAACAGACATAATTATTATCACAACAGACATAAATTTGGCCCCAACAGACATAACTAGTATCACAACACACATAATTATGGTCTCAACGGACATAAAAATGGTCCTCTCAGACATAAATACGGTTCCAACGGACATAAATATGGTCCCAACGGACATAAATATTATCACAACAGACATAAATTTGGCCCCAACAGACATAATTAGTATCACAACACACATATTATGGTCTCAACGGATATAAAAATGGTCCTAACAGACATAATATGGTTCCAACGGACATAAATATGGTCCCAACGGACATAAATATTATCACAACAGACATAAATTTGGCCCCAACAGACATAATTACTATCACAACAGACATAAATTTGATCCCAACGGACATAATTAGTATCACAACAGACATAAAAATGGTCCTAACAGACATAAATATGATTCCAACGGACATAATTATTATCACAACAGACATAAATATTAATATCAACAACGGACATAGTTATGACTATTAAATTACGTCACATAATTAAATTACGTCACAACAGACATAAATATGGTCCCAACGGACATAAATATGGTCCCAACGGACATAAATATGGTCCCAACAGACATGAATATGGTCCCAACAGACATATTTTTGTCCCAACAAACATAAATATTATGGTCCCAACGGACATAAATATGGTCCCAACGGACATAAATATGGTCCCAACAGACATATTTTTGTCCCAACAAACATAAATATTATGGTCCCAACAGACATAAATATGGTCACAACAGACATAATTATGGTCACAACAGACATAATTATCATCTCAACGGACATAAATATGGCCCACAGCAAACATAAATATGGCCAGCTAATTATTATTACAACAGACATAATTAAGGTCTCAACGGACATAAAAATGGTCCTAATAGACAACGGACATAACAGACATAATTATTATCACAACAGACCTAATTAAGGTCTCAACGGACATAAAAATGGTCCTAATAGACAACGGACATAAATATGGTTCCAACGGGCATAATTACTATCACAACAGACATAAATATGGTCCCAACGGACATAAATATTATCACAACAGATATAAATTTGGCCCCAACAGACATAATTAGTATCACAACACACATAATTATGGTCTCAACGGACATAAAAATGGTCCTAACAGACATAAATATGGTTCCAACAGACATAAATACGGTTCCAACGGACATAAATACTATCACAACAGACATAAATTTGACCCCAACGGACATAATTAGTATCACAACAGACATAAAAATGATCCTAACAGACATAAATATGGTTCCAACGGACATAATTATTATCACAACAGACATAAATATTAATATCAACAACGGACATAATTATGACTATTAAATTACGTCACATAATTAAATTACGTCACAACAAACATAAATGTGGTCCCAACAGACATAAATATGGTCCCAACGGACATAAATATGGTCCCAACAGACACAATTATGGTCCCAACAGACATAAATATGGTCCCAACAGACATAAATATGGTCCCAACGGACATAAATATTATCACAACAGACACAATTATGGTCTCAACGGACATAAAAATGGTCCTAACAGACATAATTATGGTCCCAACAGACATAAATATGGTCCCAACAGACATAAATATGGTCCCAACGGACATAATTATGGTCCCAACAGACATAAATATGGTCCCAACGGACATAAATATGGTCCCAACAGACATAAATATTATCACAACAGACACAATTATGGTCTCAACGGACATAAAAATGGTCCTAACAGACATAATTATGGTCCCAACAGACATAATTATGGTCCCAACAGACATAAATAGGGTTCCAACAAACATAATTACTATCACAACAGACATAAATTGGACCCCAACGGACATAATTAGTATCACAACAGACATAAAAATGATCCTAACAGACATAAATATGGTTCCAACGGACATAATTATTATCACAACAGACATAAATATTAATATCAACAACGGACATAATTATGACTATTAAATTACATCACATAATTAAATTACGTCACAACAAACATAAATGTGGTCCCAACAGACATAAATATGGTCCCAACGGAAATAAATATGGTCCCAACAGACATAAATATGGTCCCAACAGACATAATTATGGTCCCAACGGACATAAATATGGTCCCAACGGACATAAATATGGTCCCAACAGACATATTTTTGTCCCAACAAACATAAATATGGTCCCAACAGACATAAATATGGTCCCAACGGACATAAATATTATCCCAACAGACATATTTTTGTCCCAACAGACATAAATATGGTCCCAACAGACATATTTTTTTCCCAACAGACATAAATATGGTCACAACAGACATAATTATGGCCAAAAACAGACTTAAAAATGGCCCCAACAGACAAAATTATGGTCCTAATGGCTCAATTGTGGCCCCAACAGACCTAACTATGGTCCCAACAGGCAGATTTATGGTCCCAACAGACAAAATTATCGTCCTCAAACGATCCCAACAGATAAAATTATAGTAAATATGGTCTTAATAGACCTAATTTTGATAACAACAGACCTAAATATGGTTTCGACAGATGGAATTATGGTCCCAACAGACCTGATTATTGTTCAAAGTTACCTATATATGGTTCCAACAGACCTAAGTAAAGTCTCAAAGCACAAAATTATGGTGCCAACAAACCAAAATATGGAACTAATGGCTCAACGGAACTAATGGCTACTAGACTTCGGAAAGTTAATTCTCAATAATGTCCGGAAAGGAATAATATTTATCGACTCTGCGGGTTCTGGTCACCGGATATAAAAATGTCTTAAATACAGTTTTGTTCGTGTTCTTGCATAACATGGAATTCGTGCGTGGCTCCATTATTAACTACAGCAATTCTGGATTACTTGGCCCAGTGTCGTTGTTTGGAAAAGTATGGTAATATAACTACACATATCTTCGGCAAGGGGTTATATTCACAAAGCTCTTAAAGCGTAAAGTATATGCACAACCAGGACCAGCCCGGTATATAAATAAGAAATAAACTATAGGTAACGTTGAACTTTAAATATATCTTGCAACACTGTTAGCTGGCAGCACTACCGGCAGTCGAAAAAGGCGGCAACATATTTTTTCGAACTCATGCACTTTCGATGCGATTCCGCGATCGTTCGACCTTCGAATTCGATACCGAACTCGCGTCTATGACGCCGGAATGACGCAACTCGCGATCGCGAACTAGCGCGGGTTCTTACGTTAACGTAACCTCCCGCGTTGGGAGGGCTTTGAGTTCTAAAACTTCCACGCACCGTCGAGCCGCGCGGCGAGAAGTTGCATCTTGGTTGCGTCATCAAACTCAACACGTCATTTCCCACTTCATTGTTCAGTGCGTGACGTATGGTTAAATGCACAACAGTGACATCAGAGGGTGACACTCGTCCGTTGTCACATAAATATTCGACACAAACACTCTGTTCTTCTGTACGGTGGGGGTTAAACGGTCGCAGCATAGCGTGACGCCACCCCAGTATTGTGGTTTGGTTATGAGCTACGTTGGTTCGATTCCTCAACGTAACAGCCTCAATAACACTTTGACTGCTTGGTGCTGATATTCGTCTCCCAATATTTGGTCTGCTTGTCACATTTACTTTAATATGGCAGAACCTTTTCATAGGAGTCGAGCTCCGGCTCCCCCTTACACCGTCTCGCTCGCTGGAAACTACAAACGTTTGAATAACTTTGTTCCTGTAGTTGAAGCGAGACCGTGATAATACACTACCGTCCCGCGGCTCAGATCTGTCTCTGAAAACATACGTTTGTAACTCTGGCCTTGTTTCCCTACATTCTTCCTTTCGTCGAAAATACGCAGTGTGGATGACGCCGCTTGAGTTACGAGTTGGCGTGGCTGTTTTTAACACTTTAGAAAGTCGTCTACCCGATGAACGAGTGCGTCCATTATGCCTGTGTACTTGTTTTACTTGGCCCATCTCCATAGGCGGCACTTCGGGTTCCAATAACACGAGATCGTTTCCGAGTCTTGATGCAAACAAGACACCAGTGTTTGTACAACCAACTGGCAAGCAGACACCGTTGGGATAATCTCTTGAGCTTGTCATATCTTCTACGTACCAGGGAAATCTCGTGCGCCCTCTGCCGGAATCTCGTTTATGCGTCATCATCATGGCAGCTTTACCATCTTCATTACTCGACCTAAACGCGATTCGGACGGCAGGAACACTTTCATTTTGAGAGTCGAGTACTCGGGCTCGGATGTAACAAGGGTTGCGACCAAATCCCAACGACCAGGCAGTTTTGAACCGATGGATTTTTGCAGTGACGACAAATACCTTGGAGAAAAAGTAAACTATTGTCACTAATTCGCCAAAGTTATAATAAAGTTCACAACCAACACAAAACATGTTTGTCTCAATATCCACAGCGAACATAACATAAGTAAAATCTATAGCAACTAAATTATAAAACCGTATTCCCACGCCTCCCATAGACTGTTGTTATTTGTTTCAAAAATGATCAGGATATTATGTGCTAAAGGTGTCCCATATTACCCCACAATACTATATTAGTAACAAAATCCATCTCATACCTTTCTCGATCGTTTCGTGTATTTCGGAACAACTTCAATTCTGTCGCTGTGTTCTCTCCAGTATCCTGTCAAGTCGTCCAAACCCCAAGGTAATTGCTTCACTCTGATACCGTGTGATGTGAGACTTAGACTTGCTGTACGACCAGGTAATAAATCAAGGGGGTGACCGGATCGGTTGTATAACGACACGCACAGTATCACTGCAAAAAAAGTATGTTTAGTTTAAATACAAATCGAATCGCTAGAATTGCAATAAGGTGCATTTTGAGCGATACAATTAACATGGATCACTGAGTTGGGGTAATTGCAGTTCAGTGTTTTGAAAAAGTTGTAAACGCCATCAATGGTAGCAGTGTCAAGCCTCGGAAGCGTATATACTCTGGGCTACAGGCGGCGCATTAACCACTGTGCTGAAGGTAATACACACATTACTGAAGGTAATACACACATGGTAACTTATAATTAGGCACACGGTGTATGAAACACCCGTGTTATAACAACTATTGTTCCTCCGCAACGCAAGGATGAACGAATAATGTAACTTGCTTTATCCTGGCGTGGCCAGAAAACGACAGACGTTATAACACTAGTGTTCATACACCTCGTGCAAGCTTACGCGAGTTACCAGGATATATAAATTACATTTATTCATACAATACATCCCACTAACCTATATGTCTGCGTCATCAAACAAGTCATTACTTACCCGTTGGTTCTAAAAGTTGTTCCTCCCCTTCTACACTGATGGCGATTGAGCTACCAGGCATCGAAGGATCCTCGTTTCTGTTATGACCAGCCGTGTTCGGTTTGTCCAATAAAGTGATGCCAGCGATCACCATACCTTTGTATGGGTTGGTCTGACTGTCAAATATCAGAGAGTTGGGAGGAATGTGCAGCCGCATGCGGTTCGTGTAGCCGGCGGTTGGTCTGGGGTTGAATTAAGTTTAATATAAATACTTGAACTGAACAAATCAATATTTTGCAAATGGCCTGAGATTTTACATTTGACATGCAACAACATAATAAAAACATTTATAATACAACATAAACATGTTTTTTTTTTGTATTTAAATTAGCGACCAATGGGTTGAAGAAACTTCAGGCTAGTGTCATGCTCAAGATATAAATATGCCGACAATGTTAGCAGGATGATTGGATTCATCTGTACTGGCATTTTTGCATGTTAAACTAAGTTTTTAATAATTCAGTTTGCAAGTTTGAAAACAAATGTTGTGTAAACTATAATATAAACCATTTTTTAAATATTTTAGTTATGTAATAATGCTCAAAACAAGTACTGTTTAATCTCAGTTCCAGAAGCGACATTTCCAAGTAGCACCTCCGTATAAAACGTTTGGGAATTGCAAGTAAATCTGGCTATTATTTTATTAGGAGCCAGAAGAGCAATTTCGAACTTATATAAGGGTAGGGAGGGGAGGGGAAGACGGGACACCTTTAGCACATAATATTCAAATATCCTGATCGTGTTTTAAACAATTAACAACGGTCTATGGCATTCGTGAGGTTACATTTTATAATTCTTTGACTTTTTTGTCTACTACCATATGGGACGAGAAAATAGAATAAAAAGTGTCCCATCTTTTCCCACCCTACTACAATAGTCCTCGCAGAAACGAAATAAATATTGAAACATTACCTGAATACATACTGTAAACCAAGAGATGCATTGAAGCGAAGTCGTACACGACACGGTCGGATGACTATACTATGTAAGGTAGATTGCCCGGGAAGCACCAGCAGGTTCTTCACCGTTGTCGTGAATCTCTTGAACATGACGTCAGAGATAGTAATGGTGACGTGGCGGGTTTCTATTGGGAGATTCGGAAACCGAAGCCGGAATGAACCGGTACTGGATGTATAACCAACTGTACGGCCTTGATGGGAAAGTTTCACGTGCTTGACTGGACGGCCTGGTAAGCATAACATAAGTTAAACAACCCAATTTACCTAACACAAATATTTATATATAGTTAACCGAATCCGACCAGTTTGAATTGGTCAAAATTTGGTCCGATGCTCCGATTAAGCGGAGTTGACTATATTTTGTATTCGCGAAGTCAAATTTTTAGAAGAACGAAAAGAAAAAAGCAACTACGTTCAAGTTTTATTCTATTTTCCAAATATATCGTCCTACTAATTACACCAAAATTGCCCATAACCAATCACCTGTTGATTTTGACTTGACCACGCCTTCCACCACCGTCATTCCATTCACGCATACTGCGCATGCGCAACGTCGAACCACTGTGATAAGGAATGACGTGGCATAACGTTCGTGACGACATCGGACTTGAATCGGGGCCGTCTCGGATGGCTGACAACAGTGACGTGTCTCGGTGCAAGTTGTGGATTCTTTAGCGCCAGCTACCGGCATGTAACACGGCTCTCCGATGCACCGACCCAAATCAAGGACGTTAACTGCAAAAATACAATGTTAAAAAAATGACTGATAAGAAAAGAACGTGTGTGACGCCAGTGACAAAATTTTCTTAATGCTTTTTTTTAACCTAATTAAAACAGAACCGCGGGTACCAAAGCATTTGAGCTACAAATGGCGGCAAATAATCGTGCGGCATAAAGTGTACGAAACAGAACACCCGAGTTATAACGACTGACTATACCCCGCCCCGCGAATAGTCAGATTCATTCGCTACGCCAGCTTAGTGACGGTTGATAGATTCGGACGCATATCTTAGAAAAATATAATATATTAGTGTGAGGGAAGATGGGACACCTTTTTATTTCGTTTTCTCGTCCAATTAGGTAGTAAAAAAACATTCAAAGAATTATAAAACCGTATCCTCACGATTCCTACAGTCCATTGTTAATTGGTTAAAACACGATCAGTATCAGATAATACGAGCTAAAAGTGTCCCGTCTTTCCCCACCCTACTACTTAACTACATAAGTCTCCACTCTTCCACAAGGTAGCAGCAAAACATTCTACTAACCTCCTATACCATGTGGTCGTGTGCCGCCATCTTGGCCATCCACTGAACAACCATCAGGAAGATGAACAAAGTTAGAAGCGGGGCGGGGGTTGCAGGATGACATTGTTAAATCTAAGGCATAAATAAAGTCTAAGAATGTGGAGATTAGATTTATAATAACGGGATAAACCTTACGTCTCATTTGAAGTAAATTATTAACTTAAAATCAAACAATCGATGTGGTTTGTTTGGCAAATTCTAGGAAATAACTTCAAATACGCTTGTATCGCTTTCCATGTAAATTCAAACTCGAAAATTCTTAAATAACAACTTAATAAGAGAGGAACCCTAATCCATAGGTTTTAACATCGAGTCGAGTACCATATTATGAATGAATGTAACTTACTTTATCCTCGCTTGGCCAGAAAACGGCAGTCGTTAAACACGAGTGTTCTGTTTCATACACCCCGTGCCAGTTTACAAGTTACAAAGTATGTTATTTTGTGGGTGATTATTTTTTAAGAGGACTTTGTACTTATTGTCTTGTTTAACTTTGACGACTTTAAAATGTGACACGCTCACCTATTATGGACAACAACGCTGGGTTTGATTTGTGAGATCCAAGTCTGTTTGTAGCTTTGCATGTGTAAGGTCCTCCGTCAGCCACTGATACATTGCTGAGGAAAAGTGTTGAGTTCAGATCATCGATGTCTCCGCTTCCTCTTTCTTTACCTACAGTAACCTCGACCCCGTTCCTATACCATGTGACCACAGGAGTCGGTATCCCAACGACCTCACAGCAAAAAGTAACGGAATATCCATACGGGACAATCTGCAAAAATAACGGTTTTTAACCATGTTTTTTTCATAGAAATGAGATCCTACGGCGATGTATGTCAGATGACATAGAATTTAGGCCAGAGTTGACCTGTTGTCCAATTATTCATATAGTGTTAATTTATATCAATGCCAAATCTATTTTAATGTAAAGTGAAAACCCATTGTTCAACTTGGGACTTATCCTGTAACACCGAACCTACTCCTGGCGGTTTTACATTGTGATTGAATCCACAGTTGGCCTATTATTACCCCAACACTTGGAACTAGCTAGGAAGTTACCCAGTTCGTTCATTTTACATCATCACCAAAATGACCAACCTGTGAAGTAGGCCCTCTCACTACAGAAGCTGGGTAATCACACAACATGCTGTTAAAAGTACAACTCCAATCCCCGTTCCAACATACACTAGAAAACATCAAGTCTGTTGATTTCTTTTTAACATATTGTTACTGGTGTGCTATATTGCTGCCAGGAATAATATTTTATCACGAACTGCTGATATTCTAGTATAAAATTTAATATAAGTTTTATTCCAACCAATGCTGTCTTTGCATATGCGACAAAATACAACTTTACCATGTCAAGAACACAACTACTTGGTTAAAACAAGGATTTGACCCGGTGAATTACAGGTTCGTATGGGTACGAAACCAATACGTGTCTTTGACATCGTTTGAATTAGGTAAGTAAATTAAAGATCTTACCAACTCTGGCAGTTCCTGTTGTGACGAGAGCCGTTACCAAAACGTCTGCCTTGTAAGAAACAAGGGCATTGGGAAACTTCAATGCATCTGTTTTGATACAAAACTGTCCCGTTTGGGCAGTAGCAACCCGGAACACACTTCTGACTTGTAGGACAAACGGAACCACCAGTAACTTCACTAGGGCAATAACGAACACACGAGCTTCCACATTCAGTATAAACTTTGCCGCTCATGCAAGTGATTGCTGGAATTAATGACGACAGTTACGCTTTTGGGAAAATTAAACCTTCGTTCAAATAATTAGGCATTTATAAGTTGCTTTTTTATCTATATTTTGTTATCCTTACCGTGTTATAACGAGAGTAAAGTACCGTTCTTTTGTTTTAATCAGCCTGAACTTTGTTAATTTGATTAAAAGTATAAAAACAACAAGTTGTATTACGTTAAGCAACGTCAAAATATTAGTAGAGTTTTTGTTTTCCGGATGACACACGAAGAAAATTTCCACTGATAAGTTACCAGCAGTGACTCAGTTATCCACGAGTGCCAGCAAAAACAAATCGTTCAAAATTATTCGTCCAGATTTATTTTTCACTTTACCCAGCGGTCGTGGATATTTTATTTCATGTGGTTGGGTCCTTGTTAAGGTTATGGACGCCATTTTGTTACAATATCCTAATTCGTGTTCTATTTGGTAATGTGTTAATTCGTGTTCTATTTGGTAATGTTTTGACACATAGTAGGGTGGGGAGGACAGGACACCATCAGCACATAATATATAAATAACCTGATCGTGTTTTAAACAATTAACAACGGTGTACGGGAGTTCTTTAAACGTTCTGTGTTTACTACCTTGGACGCAAAAACACAATAAAGGTGTCCCATTTTCCCCCACCCTACTATATATTATACAGGGAGCAATACTGATATGGTTACCACGAATTTTTAAACAACTAACGTTCTTTTAGAGTGGTGATGATATGGGTATATAACTCTTTTATTGTTCTTGGTTTACCCAATCGGAGGAAAATGTAAACATAAACTATCTTACCGCAATCTACTTATAGTAGAGTGGGGAAAGATGGGACACCTTTGGCACATAATATCCAAATATCTCGATCGTGTTTTATGTAATTAACAACGGTGTATGGGAGTAGTGAGAAAATAGTTTTATAATTCTTTGAATGTTCTTTGCTTACTACTAAATAGAACGAGAAAATAGAGGTAAAAGGTATCCCACCTTCCCCATTCTACAATATCGTTGTTATTGACCAGAAAAACAATGTTTTTACACGACTACATAACGTATTTCACGATGAAACGAATTCTTAACGTTCAGGAATGTCATAACCACCCCCTAAAGTTGTACCCTCGCCTTTGCTAGCGGATTTTGCGCGGTGTAAAATCCGCAGAAATAAAAACAAACATAACATAAGTCGCTTCTCCTTCGTCACAAAGAAGCATTGTTGTGACGTCATTTGAAATACGTCAGTCGCTCACACTACCCTGCAAGCAACTTACAATATTTTACCTGTTGTGCGCCATCTGTCTGGTACGTTTATCAGCCACGCCTTTTATATCCGTTTAGTTGTGTATATGTTTAATGTTAGCGTACCACAAATACTGTAGTTTCCCGTTCATTTACGAACTTTTTCTTTTTTTTAATAATGTTTTTCGTTTAATACTTTTACGTGGTGATTTACGTAGTAAAAATATAAAATTACGTAGTGATAATTTAAAGCTGTTTTAAATATATAAATGATGCTGCCAGAGAAGCTCATCGATCAAAGCAACAAGATACCGATTCGTTTACAATTCGCCGCGGGTTATCTGTTCGCCTTGGACCGCCGAGTGCGATGCGAGGCCCGATGTGTTTGGAAATGGTCAATTCAACAACTCGGAAAGGTTAAACAAACAGCAAGAGCAAAATGTTTGCCACCGAAACTTAGTGTGACTGCTAAGATCAAAACCACCACAAAAGTGACGTAATACACTATGACGTAATATATACTCACGGCAAATTTCAGGCGTTCTCCAATTTAATATAATTCCGTGACGTAGGCACTCTTCTGAGTAGGCCGAGAGAGCAATGCAGAAGTACATGTTGGTTTGCTGTTGAAAAATATTAAAGAAAACGGGTATTTATTTTATTGAATAAATGAATGTGACTTGTTTTTTTCTTTTGGGTCGGGGAAACGAAAACCGCTATAACGCGGATATTCTGTTCCATACACCTCGTGCCAGCATACGACCTACAACGTGTGTAACTTATTTATCCTCACATGTCTACGCAAGGACAGTTGTAATAACGCGGGTGTTCTGTTTCATACACCTCGTGCCAGCTTACTAGTCATCAAGTCTGTTACTTTGTGGTTGATTTAGGCAATGGGTAATCATTGGGTTGGAGGAGCAATTGCCGACAAGTGTTTTGTTTAAAGACACATGCACCCACAACGAAAGCAGTGTCTAGCCTCGAACCTGTCTCTTCCAATTCAGAAGCAGGAGCCCTTAACATGGTATGTTGTATCGTTTAACTTACTTCAATAGAAGTGCTGCATATGTCGATTATACACGAGTTGATGAAACTACTGGGTGAGACAATGTTGTGGCAATCACCGAATCTTCTTCGGTTTAGAAGAAAAGAACAAATTTCTCTCGCCCTCCGCGCCAAGGAAGGATTATGGGAGCATGGGTTCACAAGTGTGCTGATGGCCGAGCAACTGTAGCGAAAACATACTTTGTTGAATTTGGTGGTCATGAATCAATTAGTGAATATAATTTGTTTATCCTCGCGTGGCGGGAAACGACAGTCGTTATAACTCGGGTGTTCTGTTTCATACACCTCGTGCCCGTTTACGAGTTACCACTTATGTAACTTTGTGAGTAATTCTTTTTTTATCATTTTTTTTGTGCGTAAATAATGTTTTTGGGATATGTATGGCTGACAGTTTGGGCAATCTATAGGGGGCAATATTGGTTTGGAGCAATTAACGGAATGTTGTTTTTAAACACTTTATATTTACTAGAAATCTGCAAACTTTTAGAGATTACTGACGACCCACCTAAAGTTTGCGCTTCCGGCTAAAACGTCCCAACTTTGTCCAAACTCCAGATCCGACATCAATATTCTTCCGCCAGGTGTCATCCTATCATCATGTGGGTCCCCGTTGAAGTTACCACAAAGTCCTTTGGTTCGACCCGCGTACTTGCCGGACACCATGACGTACAAACGGTGAGGAATCGCCCAACGAACCTCAATGAAGTTGCCGACCCTCAATGCCAAGTATAAGCCGACCTGCGTGGATTAAGTGGGAATAAATGGATGAATGGATACATAAATGTAACTTGCTTTATTCTCGTGTGGCCGGAAACGACAGTCGTTATAACATGGGTGTTCTGTTTTATACACCTCGTGCTTATTTACGAAGCACATAACATGTCGTTTTATAAATGAGTGTGTCTTTTGTTTTTGTTCCTGTATGATTACTGAGTTGAAGCAATTACGACTATGTGTTTCGCTCAGAAATATACACGTCCATACTCTGTTCTATCGCAACTAAAATTTTCTGTTATAAATAAAGTTATATTCACTTACATTATCCACGGATAACATTCCGTTCGTGGAATAATATGGCAAACGAACTTGCACCCCATTAACTGTGACCACCTCGTTGTCTCTACCAAGGTCTACTACAGCAGATAGCCGAGGAAAAGCAAGAACTGCAGTGATCTTCCTGACGCAACTGAGTCTCGAACCACACCCAACGTTATATTGGACGATCTGAAATGTAAAATCCGATTATTGAGCTTTACAATTCATTAGATTTCGCCATTGTAAAGAGTTTGGGAATATCGCCCACCCGTTACGAACAAAACCTTTGCCGCCATTCCTTGGCTTCAACTAATGAGACTTTACCGGTGGCACCCTGGATGTCGGGGTAATGTGCCATCTTTGACCTACATACCAGGCCCCATAGCGTGCCTTAAAATATGGACCATACTAAAATGTTATATTTATAGTCTTATTATAACTAGCAACAAAAATGGGGAGTGCAAATGTTTAAAAGCAACATTAGGACTTACGTTTAAAATGGATTAAGCGCAAGCGTTAGAATAGTTTTCTAGATGTAGAGCGAGATGCGTTCTATTTCAGAAGCTGACATCATTTTGCGTTCGTTTTGATCTTGACTAATTTACTCATATATGTCATGTTTATAAAATGATGCTAATCGTTGTATGATAAAGCAAATCGAAGTCTAATTTACCAAACTGTTTAAGTCAGTCAATGGCACCAATTGTTGGATTTATACGGGTAGGAAGAATTAAGTGAGATAAACAAATAAATAGAATACACGTTTAACTGGGTAAGATTGGTGACGTAGCTGTCATTTAAAGCAGTGTTTCACAACTACTTGGTTTAAAAGTATACATGGCAGTAAGTGAATATTTGAGTCAAAAAGAGAAACTATATGGTAGGGTGGGGAAAATGAGACACCTTCGGCACATTATATTAAAATACCTTAGTGCATTTTAAACAACTAACAACGGTATATTGGATCCGTGCAGATACGGTTTTACAATTCTTTCAATGTTCTTTGTTTAATACCAAATAAGACGATAAAATCGAATAAAAATGCCCCATCTTCCCCCACCCTACTATATGTTGCGCAACGTCTTCGTAATGACAAAACTCGGTGGAAAATCTGTTTAAGCTTTGGGTTTTAATGCTCGCTTGCCGGTAGACGGTATTGACATTGAGTGGTTTTCAAAACGAAATATTTATCGCTATTGATAACGGGCATGGCAATTCTGCCCACAGAAAAAAAAGCCTGGAGACACTGTTCTCGTATAACGGGGTCGGGAAACACTCTTTCTACCAAAAAGAATGTGAAACGCGGTCTTGTACACAAATATTTTATAGTAGGATGGGGGGAGATGGAACACCTTTAGCACATAATATCCAAATATCCTGATTGTGTTTTAAACAATTAGCAACGGCCTATGGGAGTTGTGAGGATACGGTTTTATAATTCTTTTAATGTTCTTCGTTTACTACCAATTGAAACGAGAAAATAAAATAAAAATGTGTCTTATCTTTGTTCACCCTACCACCATATTAAAAATATTGTCCCGTAAAAACAGATTTCGAACCACCGGTCTACTAAAAATATTGTGAAACACTGCTCATGAACTTGAAAGGGGATGCAAATTGCGAATACTCGTTCGTGGTGAAATCTAACTCGGCATCTTTATCTGCGGTAAGTCAGAGGGGACAGCGCTTCTTAAACGCCGGGATCAACTGAAACACCAACTTGAACGTCAAGCACTTAAACATGCTCTGCCCTAATCCGTTTATTATCATTCTTCATCAGCGTCTGCTTAATTTTAGCGGTCAGGTTCGAACGCCTTAGCCTACCAACTTATTGCCCGCAAGTTTCTCAGCCACTGTCTGTCTACGTACGTGGGCGCTTAAGGTTTCGAAGTATTCAGAAAATTTTGGGCGCCATTACTTGTAGGGGATAAGTCGAAATCATTATTTGTGATTAGCTTGCTGCCATGACGTATAACACGGGTTTGCTATAGCCCAATGCTCTTCAACCGGTGTGCACGCCAATGCAAATGGGTATACAAGGGTGCATCACAAACTTCAACAACTTTTAGCAATAATATTAAATTTTGAACATTTTCCTACATTTTTTTATACGAATTCTATATCTTGGTTCATTGGTAATTGCAAAACGTCATTAGTTTTACGTTAAAGCAATCAGGGGTGCATAAATTCGTCGCATCAACTCTAGGGGTTCACCAACCCTAAAAAGGTTGAAGAACACATAGCTATAGCCATGTAAGGTGGCTTAGTATGCATTGTGTGAGTTACCATGTATTGGAAACTTTATTTTTTACAGTTTTTAGTTCGTAATAGCACCATAAAGTATCAGAACTTATTTTATAAACTACATTTAACAAAATTACGCTAAAATAGGCTAACTCAATGTTGATACGCGCATAAACCAATGACCATGCAAAATAACGCGGTTAGCGAGTTATCATATAGTAGGGTGGGGGAAGATGGGACACAGTTTCGTTTAGTTTTCTCTTTTCATTTGGTAGAAAACAAAGAGCATTCAAAGAATTATAAAACCGTATCTTCACGACTTCCACAGATCGTTGTTAATTGTTTAAAACACGATCAGGCTATTTGGAAATTAGATGTTAAAGGTGTCTTATCTTCCCCCACTCTACTGTATGACGAGTTAATGCGGATCGTTATTCGCATTAACTTTTTACCATGCAAAAAGGGTATTTGTTAAGAAGATCAAACTGTACCTATTTCTACTTTAAAATCTTTCCGAAAGAAACATTTTTGCCTTTGGAAAAAAAAAAGAAATTTGATGGAAAAAACACAGTATTTTTACCCGACTGTTAACAATATAAAACCAATAGTTCCTCTACCTTAAAATCGTTTCCTCCGATGTCTTGTGCAAGTATGTATCCACAGTCGCCTTGAAAGTTGAATGATCTCCCATCAAATGTTGTGTAATGTGGATCTCCATAACTGGAGCATATTCCTGGAATGAAATATAATAATTAAACATAATGTTCATTTATAGGTTGTTTAAATTGTCGGTCATACGTTATAATGAATGGAAATACAATCACCCACAAAGTTACATACACAGTAACTTGTAAGCGAGCATAACGTGAATGAAACATATAGTAGGGTGGGGGAAGATGGGACACCTTTACCTCTATTTTCTCGCCCCGTTTAGTAGTAAACAAAGAACATTCAAGAAATTATTAAACTAAATGCCCATGACTCCCATTAACCGTTGTTAATTGTTTAAAACACGATCAGGATATTTAGATATTATGTGCTAAAGGTGTCCTATCTTCCCCCACCCTACTATAATGCTCCTTTATTCTTTCATTCATTCGTTCATTCATGGGATAATGGAATAGAATGAAAATGAACTGTCTCAAAGGAACATGCATGCAGTTTAAGATTATGAATGTAATAGATATAGTTGTATTTCGCATAAAACACGTTTTGCTTGAATACAGCTAAAGTGTCGACTAGAATAGCAATGTCCATATATACACTGACGGACGATGTTGTATTTGAACTGATAAAATGTAGCCCTAACTTGTATATTTTACACGACTGGCTGATAAACTGACATAAGATTGAAGTGTTTAACTGAGAGTAATTAAGAAGAATGGAAAATAAATGAAGCATGGGCATGTTTGTGTCTACAGATAAGCTTCCTGATAGTCAGATGTCAGTTTGTGGATTGCTTACATTAAATCAAGTTTATGTTATTTCAGTGGTGACAATGTGACTGGTATGACAGACGTATTACTTGCCACGAAATGATAACAACTCGCAACAATGGTTTCTGCCAGAATACCAACGATAAGGCAGGCAATAAATTTTAGGTATTTTGACTCAAAAAACCCGAGCGGTTTCGTGATATAGTAGGGTGTGGGAAGATGGAACACGTATTTATACTATTTTCTTGACCCATTTGGTATTAAAGAAAGCCCCTTAAAAGAACTATAAAAACATATCCTGACGACTCCATAGACCTTTGTTAATTGTTTAAAACACGATTAGAATACTTCTCTTAGATATTATATGCTAAAGGTGTCTTATCTTTTCCCCCTCATAAATATATGATAGTACGCGTAAGTACGTGGCCGATACGAAGTTTTAGCCGTATGTTGATGTATAATAACAGCAGTGGCGCAGAGCTTTAGCCCCGAGAATGCGGTTTCGAGGCTCGCTGCTGCTAATATTGGGAGCATATGTGTCCCTGGACATGACACTTGAATACAACTAAATGAATAGATGTAACTTACTTTATCGTCGCCTTGCCGGAAAACAACAGTCGTTATAACACGAGTGTTAATGCATCCTTGCCAGCTTACGAGTTATACCAAGTTAATTACATTGTGGGTAATAATTGTTTTTAACGGCATTTGCTTCTACCTAGTCGTCTTTTATGGGTTGTCCAAATGCTTGGACATGCAATAACAATAATTCAAAAAACAATCACCCACAAAGTTACATATAACACGCAAGCGGGCAGAAGGTGTATGAATCAGAACACCCGTGTTATAGCGACTGTCGTTGCCCCGGCACATGAGGATAAGTAAGTTACAACTATTCCTTCAATGCCAAACAGAGAAACTTCGCAAAAGTTGTATTAACCACAAGTTGGGACAAACACTGCTTTAAAAACCTGCGTTCATGTTTTATATATCAGACCACTAGTTCTTGGTGAATGTTTGTGTGCGTCACAAACAACAGCAACAAAAAATAATTTGAATAGCTTATATAGTAGGTTGGTGGAAGATGGGACACCTTTTTATTCTATTTTCTCGTCCAATTTAGAGTAAACAAAAAACATTGAAAGAATTATATAACCGTATTCTCACACTTTCACAGACTGTTGTTAATTGTTTAAACCACGATTAGGATATTTGGATATCATGAGCTGAAGGTGTCCCATCTTCCCCATTTTTTATGTTATAGATATTGTCTATATAAGTATTAAATCTTTACAATGAAACTGTTGTATCTTGTTTATAACCGAGCAATATATACCTGGACAAACCTTCGTGTTGCATCGTTTCGAAATCACGAACTTTCCGTGACAGGTTTTTCGGTTTGGGGGAACACCCGTACAGGTTCTACTTTTCGTCATACGTCCGCTGCCACATGATGCGCTGCAGGATGACCATGTAGACCAGGGGAGCATTCGACCTGAGGAATATGATGCTTTTAAAGGTTTGTATTTTCATACAGAGTACCTTTGGTGTAAGATGGATACCGATAGCACATAATATAGTAGGGTGGGGGAAGATGGGACACCTTTGACACATAATAACTAAATATCCTGATCGTGTTTTAAACAATTAACAACGGTCTATAGGAGCCGTGAGGATAAAGTTTTATAAAAAAAATCGTTAAATGTTTGTTTACTACCAAATTAGAGGAGAAAATAGATTGAAAAGGTGTCCCATCTTCCCCCATCATACTATATTATTCTATATTTTTTTGAACGGGTTTTTACCCGATTTTTTTTATTAAAATTATTCCCTTATATTTCTTCTCGCCTCGCGAGATAACGATAGTTGTTATAACACGGGTGTTCTGTTTTATTCACTTCGTGCCTGCTTACGTGTTGCCACGTATGTAACTTTGTAGGTGATTGTTTTTGGTAATTTCTAATTGTTTAACTTTTGATGTATGGCTGATAAATTAAACAGCTAGCCCAGTAGTGACCACTTGGTTTAAGCAATTATCGATCTGCGTCTTATTACCCTAAGATACATATACATCTACAATGGTAGCAGGGTCATGGATACTGTTAGGTTAGCGAAGTTACGTTGTAAAATGACGTCATAGCAACCAAACTATTTTCGGAATTTAATTAGAAAATTCCTGAATTTCGTTTCGTTGGTAATTTTTGATCAAGTTAATGCTTAGATAGATCTGGTTTTATTGCTACCAGAAATTATAATTTGGACTTAGTATAAAAGGTATGGTGTAATTTACATGTAATGGTAAGACCCAACTCGTTCATAAAAATCGTTCACATTTGTTATGAAAACAAAGTCAAAACAGACATCAGAAGCATGGCGTCTGCTTACACGCTGTCTGTTATTTTACCCAAGATATATTAGGTAAAAGTTTTTAAACCTTTTGTTCGGCGAAATCCATACGGTGTTTAAGCAGTAATAATCGATTTAAATTTTGTTTAAAACTTTGAAAATTATGAAATATAACTTTATTCATGTACATTACTGTGGGGTAAGATGGTTGGAGAATGTCGAATATTTTATAAACGTGTTTTTGATAGTCAACAACGCCACTTTAGAGCCGTACAAGTAAAAATCCAACAAGTTCCGTTTAAAACTGCGTAAATGTCAAACCGTAATTGCTTGTTTATACACGTATCGTAAAGTCAAATTATGCAAATCTTAGGCGCCAGTATAAAAATCGAAAATAATCCGCAATAATATTTAAAAGTTGTAATTTATCATCATCAGGTTGCAAATCCGGACGTTTTACGAACGCTATGAAATTGAAACCATTCAGGTCGTCGGTTCGAAGCTCTCTGTATAAAGGGGGCGTGTGTATAATAGCGAAGGGTGAACGCACGAGCAGAAGAGAAAGGTGTTCGAACGCCCAATGTCGGCTTATCTCACTAAATGCGATGATGCATGACGTACCAGGTGACGTAAGCATAGTTTATCGAGCGGGAAAATGACGTCAAGATATCGTAACCTGACCTCGCGGCTTTGAAAGAACGTTTGTGCAAACACTCTGTGACATCACAGGAATAAAAGTCGACAGATGAACTTTATCCCCCACCACCCTCCCCCTGGGTTAAGCTAGACTTTTTACCCCCTCCCCGCAGCGTTGATTTTCTAATCCGACAACTCTAGGGTCCGATACAGGAAACGTATTTAAAGATCGGATATAGAATGCGTCACGTTATTTATAGATATATCCCCCACGCGCCCACGACACGCTGTTTGATGCTAACATGGCAGATTTGACTTGTTGCAACAAGGATTACCACGAACCCCGAACCTGTAATAACAATGTCACGGTTTCGGGGTGAGACCCGTTTAGCGTGACGTAATACACCCAAGACACGCGCGGCATCAATAACTACGTCACCATCTGGCCAGGTGCACCGGACGATACTATAGTGAGTCAGTTCACTTCTGCATATGCCACTTTCAACGTCATAATACATCCATTGTTCCGTCAGCCACGTAGGTGGCGGGGCTTTTGTTTACGGCTGGCTGTCAAGATTCTCGTCGTTATTTTTAATTGAGCCGCTTACTACCGCAAGCCAGTTTAAACCGCTTGGAACCGGTTCCGATATCCTATAAAAACCTATATACTACGTGACAGTTCATACGGGGGAGGAATAGAATGAACTCTTCCGTCGTAATGCCGATTTTCCACCCGTCATACCACACAAGTAGACAGCGTAGAATACACAATGGGCGAGCACGAAGTGATGAATCGCAATTTTGGGTTCACGCTGATAAGCCAGGAAACATGTGCGCCATGTATTTGACCAAACCACCCAAGTTCCTATACTACCAGTCATAGCAAACCGACACAACTTGCCCACAAAACAGTAAACAGTAGTCGATAAACTCTGTTTTTTACCAATCAATCAAAAGTGCGGACGAACGCAGACTGATAAATACAAATCCAGCATTCCCCACCTTTGAGCATAAGCCTCGCTTTTGCTTGGATTGTCTCATCCTCTACCGTAATTCTACAAGTGTATACCCCGGTGTCTGACTTGGACGATCTTCTTACAACCAACCTCTGCCTACGTTGTATGATACGATTCCTTTCAAGACGAAGAGGTTTTCCATCTTTTAACCACGTGATGTTCGTCACACTTGAATGGTTAATAGCCTGCATGCATGTCAACCATTAAAACACTTAAATACGTTAAGAATAGTAAAGATTTTTGTACTCAGTCTTTACCCGGATATTTAACCTTAAATCATTGTAACTAGATTATGTGATGTTTATGTGATATATTTTGATATTTTTTACACAATCTTTGTTTAAAGACTTAACAGATCTAAATGTAAATACATAGGGGTGGAATCTTTCGTTAATAAACAGATGGAATTTTGTTGCTTCAATTTTAATAGATTTTAATAAAAAGCAAATACATCTTAGTACGGAGTGCAAGGTTGGGGTTATTTAAACATTTTGCTCTATAGAACTGTGGGGTAAGATGGAATACAGTTAGCAAATAAAATCCCACATTTCCTAATCATGTTTTAACAACTAATAACGTTCTTTTGGAGTCGCGGGTCTTTGTTTATATAATTCTGTAAGTCTCCGTTGGTTGGTACCAAATAAGACAATAAAATAAAATGAAAAACAAACCATTTCATCCCAATTTGGTAATTTAGTTTTTTTTAGTAAAACATTTTGCATTCGGCAACACTTCTTACCTTGCACGGAAACACTGCGGTTTGCCCAGCTTTGACGTATTTATCCCGAGGTGGTTTAAGAAAAGCCATTCTGTTTGGTTCAGGCAATGTAACAAGTATTATCACTGTCTTAGAGGTGTAACCAACTTTGTTAAGCCCAAGACATCTGTACTTGCCGGCATCACTACGTTTTACCTGGTGGTACATGTGTATATGTTAGAGCAGGGGAAGACGGGACACCTTTAGCACATAATATCCAGATATCCCGATCGTGTTTTAAACAACTAACAACGGTCTATGAAAGTCGTGAGGACATAGTTTCATATTTATTTAAATGTTCTTTGTTTACTACTAAATGGGACGAGAAAAGAGTTAAAAAGTGTCCCATCTCCCCCCATCCTACTGTATGTTAGAGCAAGGGATCTTAGTTCTTCAAGTCGATATGATTGTTAATTACTTTATCAATACTGAACGTAAAAGGTAGAATTTTATTAATGTAAATTCGTAATTATTCTTTGAAATTTGTTATAAAATCCTATTAGGGGCGTGGACTTTTAGGTTTTGTACGGGGCCGGATACCGATTAGGCTTTTAAACTGTGTGCCGCGAACATACCAGCGAAAGTGCAAAAGTGTTTTTTTTACGTTAATTTGTTTTTAAACCAACAAAATAATAAAGTATTTTCCCAAAACTATTTGGCAAAGTTATAGCGGTTCACAAACTGCAGATTCAAGGTCAGACCCTTGACTTATTTAACGATGCGACAGATAACTTCATGAACGGCTCGTTGAAGCAAACGTCGTTTAAATACGACACGGGTTAAGGTTTACAAATCAGAACGGAGGTTTCGGTAGATATGCACCCGGTTAAAAGTACGAGGCAAACATCTAACATGACCCGTGAAAACGAAACAAAAACCAAAATTATTCGCATTTGGCGAAAGCACAAAGTCAGATTGGAGTTGAAAGGAAATTGCCAAAACAAATAACCAGACAAAGACACTCTGTAGTGGTTTACTAACTCTATACAAAAGTCCTATTGTAATAGACTGGTTAGGTCATCTAAAAATGTAAATTTCGCGTCTAATAAACTTATTTCACCGTTAAGCGGAAAACGCCTCGTCTGTTTCTCGGAACAGCGGTTTTATCTCAGAGTTCAACGGAAATCAGGATTTTTCGTAAACCCAAGTTTTCCGAAGAACGCAATATGATGTTTATAAGTCAATAGAGTCCATTATTTCGAAATGACGTCATATGGCTAGTTACGTCACTTGAAACAAAATTCAAAAATGCAGATTTTTCCAAAATATTTTCCTCTTGTTTGTTAATATAATATGTAACTAATGCTTTTATATTATTCGATAAACATGGTTTACTATTATAGCCCATAAAATAAATATCGTAGTGTTTAAGCAAAAGCAGATTTATAATATAGATTATTTCCACGAATTACACCAGAAAACGCCAAATGCGCATAAATTCACTACATATTCACGTTTAATATAATACAAAAACAAACAACATAAAAGTTGTTTGACGCAAAAAATCTTATAATACCCCGCCCTGTATTAAAAAGAATTAATATGGCTTCGTCCAGAACTGTTTATATTAGATTAAAAAATACAAAAAATTCATATATATAATTGCAAACATTTTAAAAACAAAAATACGAACATTATAGATACAAGAAAAATTATATATTAGTAACTTAATATATTATGTAGTAGGGCAGACGATAACTTACATTAACAAGTGTAAGGCGAAATACACCAGGTGCCACTGTGTCGAATCTTGAGTTTGAAGGATTCCCGGTTCCCTTCATCCAAGCTGCTTTGGCTGGTGGCATAGCGGATATGACGCAATCTACTGATGCTATTGGGCTCCTGTGGGGTAAGATGGTTAAACTGTGGGGTAAAAGGGTTAAAATTGTGGTAAGATGGTTAAAGCTGAAAGACAAAAACTGAAACTAGAGTGACAAGGGGTAATGAGGAATAAATGCAACTCGCTTATCCCAAAGTGGTGGGGCAACGATAATAACGGGCGTTTTGTTTTACACACATCGTGCCAGCTAATGATTTAGGTATAATTGCCGATTATATACTCGTAATTTTTCAGTGTATTGCTGACAGTTTGGACTACCCATTGTCGACCACTTGGTTGGAGCAATTACCGGTATTAGTGTCTTTACCATTGACATTTTATTCTATATAGGTTTTGTGACCAAACAAATATTTAGTGTTGTTCAATTTTAGATTATTTGCAATATTTAGCATTCTATTTTAGCACAAAACAATGCAAACCCCAACGTATACGGGATATTAGACGTGCGCAACAATAAATCTCTTGGCGGTTTGTTTTAATTGGAACAACGTTATTCTAGCTAACTATGTAGAAATTGTGGTAAAACGGCTTACGGATAAAATCTGTGGCGCACTGGCTCCCAGGCTTTTCAAACAAAACAGAATTAAAATTTCACCCAAGCTTTTTACGTTTGGTTTTAAAGGGGAAACATTTGGACAATGTTTCGAAAACATTACCAAGAAAATAAGTTTAAAACTTTATGTTGTCTAATAAATTTACAACGAAATAGTCGCTACATCGGTACTCCGTTGCCTACACGACGAAGAACACTGGGTCGGTTTATTACTTCATCCGGTGTTGGTAAAATATCGACGGAATAACGATCTATAGATTGTTAAATAACGTCAGAGCGGTGAAGTTGTGTATAGATTATGATTGAACATCATAATGACGATTGCTGGGAAAAGTGATTGATTTTATCAAGTGGAATAAACACAAGAGGAGAATTGGGGATTTAAGCTGTGAATAACAAGACTGTTTATCAGCAGCTATAACCCGCACGTCTGTCGTGTGAAACCGCATTTGCTGACTGACGCTGTTGGCGCATGACGTAGCCTGTGACGTAATCAAGACCGATGCAAACATTCGTATATAGGAAACGTCTGTCTTTAACTCAAGTCCATGTGTTGTAGGTTAATCAAGTTTAGACTTCCGTGGTTCCGTCTCCGATAGTTTATCCTTATTTACGGTGACTTAAACGGGTGAAGTGGAGTGGTAGGCAATACGACCAATATTTAGCGAGCAGTTTTAAATTACAATTCATGTTATCACGCAAAACACGGTCACTGCACAAAATCCCGAAACGGCAACAAATTAAGATCATCACAACTCACCCAAGCATGACTTTCACAGTGCTGGGCAATGACGTAATCACAGGCCGTGACGTCACTTCGACGACCGCTGAGACGTTGGCCGACCAATCAGAACGCGAGGCTTGGCACGTGTAAGTTCCAGCTTCGTGAGCCGTCACGTTATCAAGGAACATTCTCGAAACTCGGTTTCCGTTTCGGTTAACTGTTAATTATTACGTAAATTGAATATTATAGACATTTGAAATAAAGTGCTACGAAGAGTTAGCACCGGATAAATAATAATGGTGATAAATTCCGTTAGTTTGGCTCGAATCATATGCTCATGAAAATACTACGAAATGCGTTACCGACAAAATTTTACCCAACAAACTGTATCTTGTAAGATACAATAGGGTTGGGGAAGACGGGACACCTTTAATATAGCAATATTCTGATTGTGTTATATACAATTAACAATGGTCTATGGGAGTCGAGAGGAAACAGTTTTATAATTCTTTGAGTGTTCTTTGCTTACTATCAAATGAGATGAAAATGTAGAATCAAAAGAAGTCTCATTTTCCCTCACTGTACTATATACATTTTGTCTAAATGGCATTATCATTCTCTTATTCAAATAGGAATTTATGACAGTTAAATATTATTACTCGCTCAGTATTTACAAACAGTATCCCAATCAAGTATAGACCACTGACTATGCTTAGTCACGGTGTATTATAAGTTGAAACTTACCTACTCTGTAGCGAGCCCCCACCGGTGCTACCCACAATATCTTAGGCAATGGATTACCAGATACCGAACATGTGAGGTTCGTGCTATGACCAAGTCTCACTTCCCTGTCCTCTGGTAAGCGGTTAAGGCTGGCCAGGGCGAAGCAATCCCATTTCCCCGACACGCATGTGCTACAAGGTGAACATGAGGATTAACATGTTAGGTATGAATGAGGTGAACCAAATCTGACAGGCGTTATGAAGTGGTGTTATAAGTGAGTTATGAAGTAGTAGGAAAGCCAAACCTATTTTAAATAGTTGAAAACAGATAGGTACATAGCTGTGGGAATATACAGTTGATGTTGTTTGGCCGTTACTTTAATATGTAAAGCATAACAGAATAAGTTAGCAGTGCTTTGGGATCATATTGACTGTGAATTAAATAGCGGTAGACACATAGCATATAAAATATATTCCTAGCTTCAAAAGTCAAAGCAACTAATTGCGTAAAGAAGGAAAAGCGTCTCTGCTCACATTACACAATTTAAAACAGGAATCATATTATTTAACAGTAAAATAAAATTCTACGAAAAGTTTATAGAACGAACAGATATAAAAGTCCCACACTAAAACTTACCACAGTTGATTGTTTATCGTCATTTTTGCTCCCGCTCTGTAAAATACCGATCCAATTGAGCACGGGCATTCTTCAATGGGCACGCACTGATCATCATTTAATACTTTGCCTACTGAGCAATGACATCCGCTAACACAGGACTTCACACATGCATGGTAAGGACTGAAACGATTCTCACAAGTCTGTTCGCAACTTGGTCCACAGCTCATAAACACTCGGCCTCCAGGACAAGCTCCTACATTGAATTAGTGCATATTACTGTGGGGTAAGACCGATACCGTTAGCACATATTATTTCGTATTTTCTTATCCTGTTTTTAACAATTAACAACGCTTTTTCAGAGTCGTGAGTGTTAATCTCTCATTACTTCTAAAACCATTTTGTTGTCCCCTATAAAAAGCTGTATATATGTTGTCCCCTTTAAGTTGTATGTTTGTGTCCCCTTTAAACTACTTAACTTTGTCCCCATTGTTTTTTGTATATATGTTTTCCATGTTTTATTTTATGAGTATATAACCTAAGCTTTGTGGGGTTTTTGATTCATTACAATTATGTGCTACTGGTGTCAACATCCTTTTGAACTGAGTGACCTTGAGACTTTCAGTGAGGATACGGATATATAATTTTGTGTGTTTTTGACCATCAAATAGGACGATAAAGGGGAATGAATTAATGAAAACAAAATCATCTTAGCCTATCTACTGCCCCCATTACCGGTTTCAAAGAGATAAATAAAGTTAGTGTTATGTAAGCAGGCTGGTGTGTTTGCATTTGTAATTATTTGAGCGGTAATAGTAAACAGCTGACCAGCATATCATTGACGAATTACTGCCCGACATGCACAACATAGTCAACACGTTTCGATAAATTGTTTTAGCTGTGTTTGTTCTAGCGTTTCAATACTCCACACAAACCTGCAGCTGTGGAAGGTGAATGAGAAAGACATTGTTTCGGGAGAGATTCTTTCTGGCCGTCAGTTACCACAACGGTTCGAAAGGCCACCTGAAAATAGCAAATGAAAGTTAAGCTAAATTGAGATCAACGGAGGCGCGCAGAGTTAATTAGATTAGTGCTATGCATACACGCGCAGGTGGGCGCACAGATCTAAGAACCAAAGCGCCAAAAAGATTAAAGTTACCCCGCGTGGAAAAACGATCCGCCCCAGCAGAGCGGGCAAAACTTCGCTACTTTTCGCCGCTATACCCATAACAGTACTTAACATTCCAGGGGGTAATAACGAACCGCATAATTAATAGCCTAGCACCTCGATGCTCCAATTGGTTAAAGGGTTCACGCACGCCTTTGGTCTAATACTTGTGTGGCATGCTGTAGTACTGCAATATTTTATCATCTTTCGTAATGTGCTTCATAAATTTGCGGTTCATTTTCAAATTTGTGGTTTCTGCTGCTAGTTTTTTTAAACTGAAAGTACACCATAATCTAATCGCTTTACAAAGATAAAATTCATCGGTTAAAGATTTACCTACCGCGCCCCATTACTTCCCCATCACCACATAATTTTGATGGCTTATAAGTTCAACTTGGAAAAGATAAAAACGCCACGAATTGCCAAAGTGATGAATTAATTTTAACACCTTATGTATTTATATCTCTTAGTTGGTGAACAATACATTTCATTGGGCGGGTTGCTGGATTCAACCATCTAACCCAGCCGTTTTCTATCATTTTTAGCGGCTATACATTATATTCAAATATCCGAATTGTGTTTTAAACAATTACCAACAGTCTATGAGAGTTGTGAGGATAAGGTTTTATAATTTTTTGAACTTTCTTTGTAAACATCAAATGGAGCGAGAAAATATAGAGTGAAATGATGTCCCATCTTCCCCTCCCTCACTATACCTTTTTTAATTATATTATTTGAGCATAATTACGTATGCTAAAATGATGGAATAGTTTATTGGCTAATTTGATTCAGAACCATTGTTGTTAACCATAGGCCAGTTTACGTAATGATATAAATGTACAGTGTGAGAAAGTGGGTTTAATATTGGCGCAAACCACAAACGTATACACAAATCACACATGTGTAATCCTTAATCTAAGCGCTCTTTATTATCGCGAGTATTTTCTCATTAACAACGATGTTGGGCGCGAAGGTCTTTTAACAAAGCATGTATTATTTGAGGAGTGGACAAAATTACTTGGTTTTGCTAATTGACATTTTTGAACCGGCTGATTACATATACTTGCCTCTGGTTGGCTGTAACAGATAGGGGACTGTTGTTTAAAACCTATGCGCTCTAGGGCGTGCTAGTCAGCGTGGATTAATCAGAATCCAGCCATGACATAACTTGGTAATTCTGGCATAAACAAGTCGAATAAATATAAACGTCATCGTTTCATTGTTACACACAGTTATTCATTGTTACACACTATTATGCGTTCATAACCGCTGGGTAGTTTATAGAATACAACCATTTGCTTGCAATACCAACAAATGCATTGGCACGACATTTTCACATTAATATGAATGATATTGACAGGTTTAGGGTTTAAGTCGGTAATATAACTTTGCAAGGGCATGACCTGCCTGTATTTACAAAGGCAAACCACATGAAGGCACAGAAAGACTACTGTTTTACGTGTATCACTTTTAAAATGTGTTTTAAACATTTTATATAGTAGGGCGGGGGAAGAAGGGACACATTTAGCACATAATATCCAAATATCCTGATCGTGTTTTAAACAATTTATAATTTTTTGAGTGTCTTTTGTTTACTACCAAATGGGACGGGAAAATTAAATAAAAAGGTGTCCCATCTTACCCCACCCTACCATATGTTTTAGAGAAAAGGTATTATTTTATTTGTAAGAACTAATGTAAATTTTGTTTTAAAGTAATTATTCGGTGAAATACAAGTATGTAGTTGGTTGGGGTAAGATGGTCCATGTTTTTTCTATTTTTTCGTATTATTTGGTAGTGAACAAAGAATATTCACAGAATAATATAACCGTTATTCTCGCGACTCTAAAAAAACGTTCTTAATTGTTAAAACACGATTAGGGAATATGGGAAAATAATTGTGCGCTACGGTATCCATCTTACCCCACAGTACTCGTCTGTGCCAACGATTGTCGCAGTGTGTATCATGATATCGAATATTGGGCTTTAAAAATAAATTTATAGACCAAGAAAGAAGCATTTTGTGTTTATGTGATAATTAGTAAGCGGGCACAAGGTGTATGAAATAGCACAACCATGGTATAACGGTTATCGTTGCCCCGCCACGCGAGGATAAATAAGTTGCATTCATTTATTTACATTGTTCCTTTTAGAGTTACCACGTATCCCTAACCTAACATTGCAGAAAACCTAAACCCCGCACAAGTTTAACTCTACTAATATAAACTTACTTTAACCGGCACTTTCACGATATCCCCGTGGTCTAAAAGCCGAAAACGTTTGAACTGGATACCAGATGACGTACGGTTGCGACGAACCGGAACGACCGTCACGTGACTACAGTTTGCCCAGTATTCTATAACGTTGTTGTCGAACCCGATGTGCACTGCCAATCTGAAAGAGAACATGAAATATAGATTTAAATATTGTAGGTTGGGGTCAGATGGTTCTTGTTACTTTTCTCTCATATTTTCATTAAAACAAAACCTGAAAAAATATCAAAGGTGTGGAATCTATACAGGTAAAACTAAACACTGCTTATGCTATAGTAGGTTAGATAAGATGGCTTGTGTTTTCATTCTCTTTTATCGCATCGTTTGGTAGTAAACAAATAATATTTACAGAATTAAATAACCGTATCCTTAGGACGCTAACATATCGTTGTTAATTGGTACACATTATCGTTAGTACGTTATATCCCATATATAGGATTGTTAAATATATGGACTAGTGAGTGGCAGCGGTATCCATCTTACACCACATTACTATATATCACTGTAAGCCGCTGGAATACAACGAGTAATCTGATCAGGCGGCTCACATGTTGGAATTTACTGTTCAAAGTAATCGTCCTAGCTCGGTCAACTCACAAGCTGAATAAATCGCCTTGCACGCCACTTGCTGCCCGAACGAACCTTCTGCAGTCAATAGATCTTTATCACTTCGAAACGGGTCGAACGGCTAGATTCTTTAGACCGTTTGAAATACTACGTTCCCAATGACAAAACGTCAATTATAGAAACAAATTTAACGAATCGCAAATTCATGTTCGTACCTCAGGAGCGAATACTAATAATATCGTAATCGGGTTCAAAAGGTTGCGATAAATCATACTTGAAATAATTTTTCACGCTTTTTACATAACGATATAAGGGTGCGCCGTCGAAACTATACCTTAAATAGGGCACAGTGATCCTTAAAAGCTGTCCAAACCGGAATAAACAGCTTCGCATGGAATGTAAGACTGATAACGTGATTATAAATCACTTAAACGCGATGTAATGACAAAATAACACCTTCAATTACACACACAGCATCAATTATATGTTAGAACGTTAATCTCAGTAAACATAGTTAATTTCAAATTGACCATAATTTTTCTTTTCAGCAAACCAACGGTAATTGCACATAAATTCCGCTTTAAATCTGAATGTAGCGGGAATGGTAAAAGGTTCGATTTAAATGGTTTTAAATTTCTGCTCCAGAAACTCAGGTTAAGTTTGCTCTCACTACAAATGCTCCATCGATCACGTACACGTCACGAGTGTTGCTTGGCCTCGGCCCGGAAGAGGTTGTGGGAAAGTTTGTTTGTTTCTCACTGAATTGCAATCCTGCATGAAGTTCATGCATAACACGAGTACACAGAGGCGACCAAACTCACATGCTTGTGTAGCAGTTTACGTGTCTTACAGAGTCTTCGTATCACATACATGTTATTGTAAGCCGCATTAAAAAGTTAAATCGTGTATGTTTAACCTAATTGTGATTCTAGGTATTAACAATTTGTTGTCGTACCACACGGGAGAACTTTGCGAGTAAAAGGCGGGACTGCTGCAGTTTAAAAAGTAAAATTTACAAAATATGTTTTTTTTACGACCAAAAATTGATATTGTTTTGTTGTTCAAATTAATATGTCTTCACTGCGTCATCAAGACCGATCAATATTTACGTAATTGAACCAATGTTTAAAAGGTTCTAACCAGGAGTCGGCGACGGAGTTTACCGATTCGTTACAAACAGGTAAAAATCTAGGCTTATTTAGAATGTTTGGTACTGTATGATAAGTACAGAGACCACGGATAATCTAAGCAGTCTGTTCATTGTACCTCATTGATGCGATTACTTAATAAGGATTTGTTCCATAAGTTTTCGTCTGTTCGCTTCAAAAATAAGCGATAAACCCGTATTGTGTCCGCAACGCTTCGGTGCCTACATTATAATTACGGGGCCAAACTAGCCCAAAGCTGCTGGCGGCGAATACCAGTTTATTTTTATCAATAACATTTATAAATATCTAGAGGATTAAGCCCGGACCCATACAGAAGGCGCGGTCTGTCCGATTCCCTAAAAAGAAAAATTCGCAACATTCTTCTGCGGTAAAAAAGGGGCTCGAGTAAGATCTCCGCTTCACCCTACACATCTGGTGTGTTATTCGGATTTCGAATTACAACGTGCTTTGGCGAGCTTACCAAGGAGTCAAAGGCATTTCCCCGCACCATCAATCAGCAGGCACGGTGGTCCTTAATACAGAGAGCCGGGGGGATAGATAAGAGCAACAGAAGTGTGCGGACAGCTTGGCCGACGATGCCGCTGATGCGTGCGCGGTGGTGCGGAACAAAAGGTTAAAGGTCACCGGTCATATAAGCATCCGGTCATGGGGATTATTGAATTAAAAGAAAATCGAAAGCATTGGTTTAAATTATACTACGCGTATTGCTATACATAGGCGGTAAAGGGTCCTAGGCGTATAAAATGTAAACGGTACGAATCATTCTTCAAAAAAAACGGTCAGCGAGTAGAACCAATGTAAAACTTTATTTTTTAACGAAATATAATTATAAAATCGAATTTATAGGTATCGTATACATTAAACCTGTAGCTGTTAAACTGTGGTACACGTAGGTAAAGTAAAATGCGGTTTAAAGTTATTTGTCGTCACCTACAACAAATTGTGCTGTAGTTTTAAAAACGGGACAAAAATAGTTGGGAAACACTGCCTAAAACTAATCGGAAAAATTGGCGATGAATGTTTTAGAAACACGAAACAAAAAATGAAAAAGTGTTTTTTATAATTTTGTTTTTACGATGTAAAATAAAAACAGAGTTGAATCAAAGCTTTTTTGGAGTATAATTTTGCGAGCCGTTATTTCGGCGACGTATTTATGCCTAATGATGATTTGGCATTATATTATATTTGACAGAAAGGGCGTTTTTACAATAACTATTGTACAAAAACAGGTTCAAAATAATTCAAATATATTTTTTTTGAATAGTTAATTAATTCGTAAAAAAATGGCTGGTGCTGACAAAATGAGAACTTACTACCATACAGTGGTGTAAGTTTAATTACAGCATACCCTTTCATATTGCAATAATTAAGTGCGACGGATTTAAACTATAATATTGTAGGCAAAGCTCAATTTTACCCACGGGCGATTACTTTACTCGCCATACGTCATAAACTAAGTTACGGAAGAGACGAAATTATCGCTTTTTAAGGTTTGCTCTTTAAAGCACAGGAAGTGATTCGAACGCCAGTCGGCTCTCGGTGTTACGCTGCCAATAAACAAGCAGACGCAACGGCCTATATATGACCTCAGTGATGGATTGTGGAGTGATACGGAATTTGAGAAATTAAGCACGATTTGAATATAATTAACTGTTTATTTTTCTGTTTAGAATTTTATACCGAATGTTGTTTTGCTGTTAATTCTTCGATGTCTTAATTCAATATAAATCCTTGTTATTGTAATCAAAGGGATAAACAAAAAATGTGCAGTTATTTTAGCTCAATATTTTGATTCATATATAAATAATAAAAATAAAATAGAAATGTGTAAACAGTCTTTGTTTACTTGTTAATTGTTTTAAACGATCAGGCTATTTGGATATTATATGTGTTAAAGGTGTCCCATCTCCCCCCCCCCCTGTACTATATTATATGTAAAACATCGAAAATTAAAAAAAAACACAAAGCGACATTAACGACTGCGTGTCACTCGTCACCATATGCGTGTTCAATTGCTCCACTTGGACAAAATACATCTTATATATACGTATCCACACTTTACTAATACAGACTATAAATCACATATTACCATGCTACAAATATCGAACGACTACACTTAGATTGACTCATGGCCCACTAAAATATATTGTCATTCACGGCTGACTAAATGCAACAAATGTACGTTTAGCTACATTTGATTCTATATGTCATTATGTTACAATAAAACAAATAATTTTTAGAGTCAATTGCCGGTCTTGTAACACTAAGCAGACAAGTCGCGAGATTAAAAACTTTAAAGTCGACAAAACGCGGCAAAAATCAAAATATATTTTTATATAGTATTGGGTGCCGGGGACACCTTTAGCACATAATATCTAAGTATCTTAACCGTGTTTTAAACAATTAACAACGGTCTAAGGGAGTCGTGAGGATACGGTTTAATAATTCTTTGAATTTTCTTTGTTTACTATCAAACGGGACGAGGGAATAGAATGAAAATGTATCCCATATTCCCCCACGCTACTATACAATGAATACCGTTAGAACATATCATCTCATGTTTCCTAATAGTAATTTTAATAACTAACAACGCTCTTTTATAGTCGTGAGAAAAACTCTGTAGATATGCTTTCTACCAAATAAGACGATAAAAGAGAATGAAAACATGTTTCATTTTACCCCAACCTACTATATATATTGAGTTATGTTGCATTTTTAGGTGAAACTTTCTATATTCTTTCTATGTTCTTTTGTAAATGTTCTTTGTTTAATAATGAAAGCATGTACCACCTTACCCCAACCTAATATAAAAATTAGCAAAACGATCAGCAAAGGCGTATATGTCCTACCTGTGCCAGTCGCCGATCTTAAACTCTGCTCCTTCGATCGGAACCACAAACTTTCTTCGTCCTCGCCATTCAACGTTTCTGTATTCCAACTTAAGTGTCATGTTGGTCCCGTTGACCTCGGAGAACAAACCAAACCAAGAAGACGAAACTCCTCTCGAGTTTGATGTTGAATTCGATCTCCAATCAGATGTAGAATTGACCTCGTCTTCCCGGGGCAAAGGGTCTTCCTTTTTCCGGACATTGTCAAGAGATCGCCCGGTAATTAAATACCTGAGAAACGCGAGAAGAGCATAATTAGTTCGCAAGGTATTCTCAGACACTCGTATACAAACCACACCGTGCTACTCATGAGTAGATAACCTATTAACAATTGCAATTAAGTCATAGTTTACGGTTTAGCGGGTGTGACTCACATAATGCTTTCATGTTTCTAATTCTTAAAAATAGGCCACTTAATATTCATATCTACACAACAGCGCATAAGATGTTATTGTATTCAAATCGTAGGTGTAACGGCTACTATTTATAACCGTTACGTTTTTGTAACTTTATGTTTCCATTTTACTTTACGTTTTTGTATCTAAAGGTATTACGAACTTGGGTATTTAACATTATGTTACACAGCATCATATTCAAAGGGACGAAGAGCGTAATGTTCAAGTTATTTCATACGAGTCAGGGTCAGAATTAATAAATTTAACACTGGGGGATGAGACGTTTCAAGCCAAAATCTGCCCCGGCCTACCTTGTAACAGTATCTCACCTTGTTGAATATTATGAATAACGAATTATAACTACATTAAGGGAAATAATCAAACACTGGCCTAAACCCCATTCCCTGTGGCATGGTTTTGGACCTCGTCCATATAGAATACAATATAGAACAGAATTAACGTACCCACTCCCGGAGTGTTCATCGACTTTAAATTCAAGTTCAAATCCAATGTGGCTGCCAGTGATCACTTTGTTGACCCTCACAGTAGCGTTACGTGTGTCTGGTGCTGGTGGTGTACTGGGTGTTGGGCGACTGAATAAGATCCGATGATACTGGAGACTTTTCCGCGGGAGGTTTGAATGAAGGCTCACTTCGCCTTCCGTTGCGTTGCTTCTTCGTAAAACTTCGGATTTTTTCGGATTTCTTCCCATTTTCATCCGAGACGAAATGATCCAAAGCAGATTGAATCCGGCGCTTGTGTGGTTCAGTTTATGGGTGTGGTCGCTATCGAAGATGCTTTCATCGATTTGGTTTTGTTTCTTCATTAGATCGACGTAATCAACGTTGTCATACATGGTGGACACCACAGCTACGAAGTTGCCGCCGTGATTACTTGAGCCTGCGGTAAAAACAACTTAAAAACGGTAAAAACAACGGTAAAAACAACTTAGTCAGTTCCCTTTAAAATGTAGAATGAATCATCTATAAAAATGTTGTGTGATACAAAATTGCATTTAAAAACTAACTAACATGATTACCATCAGCACAACAATGCACAACTTTCAAAAAAGCACTGAGGCTGTTTTAAAAAGGTAGACTGAACATAACATAGGGGCTGCTACAACACGAAGCCATAAACAAACTTTTGTGTTAAATCTTAACGAAACAAATAAATGTTAACCTGACAACGAAGGTTCGGTCGTCCCCATGAAAATGCAGCAGATCACGTAAATTGTAAACGGCAATGTTTTAAGTTGTAAGCGTCCGATATGCCCAAGTTGTTTCAGTCGTAACATTATGGGCTTGGTATCCTGTTACTGTGGTATAGTATATACTAAGTTCCGTTCAATGCGTTTTTGCCATTTCAGGCGAACATAGCCTGTGAACTAAAAAATAATAGAATTTATTTTTTCTTGGCCTTAACAAAATAGGTCTTTAGTACTAACTATGCCTGATATATCCTAACTTGGTAACATTTAGACGTTACTTTATGTCGGTGCTGATACAAGCATAGCCCACTACAAGCTACTCTAGGGACTGTACGGTTCTTCACGAATAAGCTAATACACTAAAACCTTGCTTTATAAGCTCACGTTTAGCCGCAGGAAAACCACCGAATAGAACACGAGAAGGAATGTAAGGAACTGTGAGCCTGAGCATAAAGCGCGACTGTTGGATCACTAAACAGACCTCATATTCGACGTCCATCTATCAATCGTCAGCGGGAAAAAGCAAAATCTGCTCTCGGGAGATCAAACTCAGCCTGGCGGCATTAGGCACGTCGACATCCCGCAAAAAGAAGACCACCAGCCACGATGTTCACGAGAGACAACGGCGAAGAACTGCCTAGTTGCGCTACTACCGAGACTACGCATTTTTTCGCTCCGCACAAATTTCCGCACGTGCCAATTTGCTAAATCGTAATCCTTATATCCAGATTTGTCTGAGCGGCTAGCACACACATACATTACATTTAACATATAATTCAACATCTTTAACGACACCTTACAACCTAAAACACAAGTTTACACACTATAATATCACGGTTTGGAACCCAAGACACATACACAAGATACACACGTAGCATATTATTAACCAACTTTTTAAGTAAAGGAAACTGAAACACATATTTAAATAACAGTATATTGATCAACCGACTGTCCCAAATACTTAACTCTCTGGAAACAAAATTACATTATTTGAAAAACGCGGCCGCCTATAAACCTTTACTATAAACTCGCCGTCTGCTTTTCGCTGAATGATCAAAGTTTGAACTCCCATATTACCAAAGGCCTGTACTGACAAACATTGACTGCTTCGCTACAACCTCCCAAAGCCTTGTCCCTTCTTGTGAGACGGAGCAGGGAACCATAAACAAGTCCGCTTCGCGCGCTCTGCGCTTCGGGCAAACTGTGCTTATTGTTTATTATTCTATCAAAGCCGCATTAACTAAAAGGCGACGATTTTTGGTGACGTCATGAGTTATAAGAACAGTAGAGTTAGTTTTAATCATTTAATATTTTGCATGGATAACATATTAACTGTATTACTATCTTAAATTTAATTACCACGTAAGTAATGTTAAATAAGAGATGACGTTTGGCTTAATATTTTGACTTAAACTTCTTTTGTAATCATATCAATTTTAAATCTAATTCCGTAACAAACAAAACACAAAAGTCAAACGGCTGGCTACCGTAAAATCGCGTTTCGAATGTAAAATGTTTTTAGTTTTCAGTACTGCTGCTCTTGCAAATTTGCCTTTGCAAGTTGAAGAAATATATACAGTTCTGTTGAAGTTGGATTTTGATCTAAGTTTCTATCATTTCATATTTTCCCTTCCGCTTATCTTAATTATTGAACTACACTCAGGCACAGTGACCTACTATACAATCGTCACGTTCGTACCCATTACTTCGCAAAGTATTTTAATCTAATCCACCGTGTCCGTTTAAAAGCCTTGATCCGAAATCTCTTATCTTCACCTTACATCGCATCTTGATTTATTAGAAAATTGCTGGAGTATGAACGAAGCATTTAAAATAACCGATTTATGTAACACTTCTCAATAAACGTCTGAAATCTGACTCACAGTTCAATATCCTCACGGAGGTTTGCCAAGGTCTCCTGCTGAAAATTCCAATGCACTCCTCTGTATAGTATGCTCTAACTCTGGCCCTAACTCGTTCCCAGCCAAACCCAAGGAGAAAGTTCAACTGGAACTTGAAATGCTGATTGATGGGCACGATGTTCGGTTCGAAACATACGGCGGGACATCAGTGACTCACTCTGCGTATGCACAGCATGAGGTGCCGCCTCGTAGGGAGGAATGAATTGCCACCAGACAAAAGTGATGGCAACCTATTTGTGATGATCGAGCTGGCAGCTTCATTTCACTTTACTCCCTTTCTCTTTGCGCGAAATTACGTCATTACTTCGCTAAAAATAACGAAACTTCACCAAAACGGTGGAACCGATTATCTTTCTGTTTTAATTCGCCTTAATCGCATTTGAGCTTATATAAAACGGTAATTAAATCAGCTGTTTCAGCAACTTTGTAGCTTCTTCAGTATTTTTAGAAGCATCTGTCATATTGTTGGTAATGTTTTAAAGAGAGCCAATTGTTATGAAGTTGTGTAAAAATAGCTTATTTTGTCATTAAGCTGTGACGTAACACACCAAATTAATTAGCTAATCCCTCAGTGTCTAATAAAGATAAACGTAACCATTCACAACAAGCTGCCAAAATTACCTAATTTATTAAAAGACATTTATACTGATTTTGTTGTGGATTATTATTGCCTATGTTGCACTGTATTTGTAAAATTCGTAATGCACTTCCAAACGCTAACCAAATTAAGCGATTTTTCGCTGTTACAAATAACGAACTGCATTTTTGGAACTACTTTATAAAACCGCGATGTCTATTTTGGTTGTTTTCCTGGGAATTCCCCGACAGCAAAATAAAATTTGGCGCCAAAATTTTAGAGATAACGATTTCGTTTATTTATTATACAATGTAAGATTAACTTATTCAATATGAACCTGTATATCTAAATTATGCCTTCTCTACTCGCTGGTTTGTGCCCGGCATTAACCCAGGATGTTATCGTTAAACTGGAAAGCAAAGGAATAAAAGAAGGTATGTAATTTATATAAAAAATCGTTCTAGTGGAGAATCGTAGGGTACGTTACAGATTAGGCCGGTGGAAAGTGTTAGAGGACAGAAGTTAGTGGTTGGTTGTTATGTTTAGCGGTAGCGGTAAATGTAGGGAGAGAATTATTTCCTAGCACTAAGAATTTTTAGTTTTCACACAGCATTTGCTAATCACACCATCTGTTCTTCCAGTTCTTGATTTTGTGGCAATTGATCCTGAAAGAATAACTGCTATGTGTGGAATCCCATATAAGGTAATATATATTCATTGGCCCATAGGACTTCATCTGATATTTCTGCCTAAAATATTTTATTCTTTATATATGTTATGCATTATAGAGGAATATTCTTGAGTCAAGATTAATTGTTCAGCTATTGGCTAATGCTAATTCTCTCTTTCTATTCAAACAGTAACTGTTCAGAGGTTACACAAATATATTTAATAAAACAAAAGATCATATTTTAAATAGTTACCCTGGATGTGTTTAATGAAGCAATGCCCCTTTAGCAGCCACACTTTTATTTGACACATTTTCTTTCAGAAGTTTTTATATAGTGTGTTTTAACAACTTATTTTGCTGTTAATTTTTATCTTTTTGCTGTTTTAACTATTTTGATTTCACTAATTTTACAAAAACAATCAATACACCTGGCTTCAACAACCTATTTATAAGAGCTAAGTTTAGTTACTTGTTAGAAAGTTATGTCAATCCGTCGCGTTCTCCTCGCTCAATATTCCTCCTTCCCTGTCAACGGACTCGACCTCTTCCACGAGACGATGAGCACGCTCGCTGTCCTTCCAACTGGATGCGAGAGTCTTGATGATCTTCTGGATGCGGGGATCTACACAGGGGAAGTAACAGAGATCGTTGGGCCGTCTTCATCTGGAAAGACACAGGTGTTTAGTTTGTGGCAGTAATAATTCTCAAACTGTTGTAAATGAATCTACTTGTATTATTACCAAGTTTATTAAGTAATTAGATTGAAAGTGGTTTTAAAACTATGGTTATTAATTATTATACTAACACTAATGTGGGTCGGCAGCATGAGTTTTAACTTTGATCACATAACTTTGAGTTTTTTACTAACAAATTGTGTTTTCGCTTATTTTAGTACTAAAATGACAAAATTAAGTTCCTTTGTAAACTACCCACCACTTATATTTACAGCTGTGCGAAACATTTGCGGTCAACGTGGCGGCTTCATTCGATCAGAACGTGATTTACATCGATACGGCTGGTGGTTTCTCTGCTGTAAGGGTGGGAGAAATATTTAAGAAAAGGTGAATAGAGTAAACACATGAGGGTTCGTCACTTTGTTAAAGTAGTTTACTTTGTATACTTTGGTTTGAACATTGGATTGTGAGCATGCAGAAAAAGTCTTGCAATCCTTAATGTTACATCAGATGCAAAAGTTAAACCCAAAAAAGGGTAAAACCAGAATACATACAAAATTACAGAACAATTTTAATAAAAGTTTTTTAGATAAAAATGCAGAAATATGCACTTTTTTCTATAAAATAGTTCATGCATTTTATTCTCTAAAAATAACTTTTCTTACATTGACAAATCTCGTCATAGATTTCCTTCCCACAATGCATCAGCAACATTATCTCGAATCCGAGTCTCGCGATGTTTTGAAGTTTCAGAACTTCGTGAAACACTTGATCTTGTACGGCGTAAAATGTCGGCACAAGACGAAACATTTTTCTCATCCCTAAAGGTTGTGATCATTGATTCAGTGACTTCATTACTTTCAACTGTCCTTTATAACGGGACCTTCGTGGAAGGTAGGAACTTTGTACAAAATAAGGAACTTTGTACAAAATAATATCCGGCGCCGTGGCGTAGTGGTTAGCGCGCCTGCCTCTAACCCAGAGGTAATGGGTTCAAGGCTCGTCGCTGCTACCATTGTGGGCGTATGTGTCCTTGAGCAAGACACTTAACGGCAATTGCTCCAACCCAGTGGTCACTAATGGGTTGTCCAAATTATCAGCCATACATAAAAATGAAAAAAAAAATCCAAAAAAAAAATAAAAAAAATAAAAAATAATCACCCACAAAGTAACATACTTGGTAACTCGTAAGCTGGTGCGAGGTGCACACCCGTGTTATAACGACTGTCGTTTTCCGGCCACGCGAGGATAAAGTAAGTTACATTCATTCATTCATTCATTCATTCAATTGAATAAATAATTGTAACTTGCTTTATCCTCGGGGGGAAATGCAGCCGTTGTAACACAGGTGATTTGTTTTATACACCTCATGCCCGCTTAGGAAACCTTTTTATTCAAATAATACGACACTATTTATAAACTATTATGTTATGGATCATTGGTTGTTTAGTTTGGCTGCTCCTTTCACTTTTGGCATTATATATTAAAACTAGCAGTCCACACCAAACGATTTTGTTTGGCGTTTCATCACATGTTGCTTCTCATCAATTAGTTTTAGTACAAGCCAGATAAAATAAACTAATATGTATATAGGTTTTCACTTCATATTAAAGTTACTTTCCCATATAAGTTAAAATTGAACACAAGAAAGTATGTATGTCTGTTTAATTGAATATTAAATTTTGTTTAAATTTATACATGTTATTTCACACTAATATATATCTAGGTGTGCACCTCATACTTACCTTATGTAACGCAGGCATGGCATCTCTACAAAGCATTGGTCGACAACTGAATGCTGTTGCTAAAGACTTTGCTCTAGCTGTTGTCATCACAAATGACATGGTAACTGGGCCTCAGGATAAAACAGGTCTGTAAAATACTGACTACAAATTCTAAATATCATGGAAGGCTGCATAGCCAAAATCTGGAATATGTATGTAGAATCAAATGAAAAAAAAGATATTTTCTAAAAATGTTCTACGCGCACTATGACATTTTAGAATTCAATATGAATCTACCGACAGTGCTTGTGGTGTGCAAAAAGCATGCATAGTGTGCATAGAACATTTTTAGAAAATATATTTTTTTATGTGGTGTGCTAAAAGCATGCAAAATTGCCATACATTGTTAAGGCATGTTTGGAACAAATTGTGGCTTACTTATTACAATTACAATAAATCTTGCATGCAGCAATCACTTAGTAACTTGGTTACATGTATATTGTCATAATGTCTTTGTATTGTCTTATATAATTGTGTGTATGTATAAATGTAACTTACTTTATCCTTACCTGGCCGGAAAATGACAGTCGTTATAACATGGGTTTAACACCTCATGCCAGCTTACGAGTTACCATGTATAGTAGGGTGGGGCAAGATGGGACACCTTTAATACATAATATCCAAATAGCCTGATCGTGTTTTAAACAATTAACAGCAGTCTGTGGAAGTCGGAAGGATACGGTTTTATAATTCATTAAATGTTCTTTGTTTACTACCAAATGGAAAGAGAAAACCAAAAGAAAAGTTGTCCCATCTTTCCCCACCCTACTATATGTTACCTTTATTGGTGATTATTTGCAGTTGTTATATCACAGGTCAGTTCAGTCGCAAACCAGCACTTGGTAGGGTCTGGACGTTTATTCCAAGTGTTCGAGTACAACTACAACCACATATTGCTCCTTGTCTCCACCATGTGGGTGTGAATAAAATACTTGCTAGACTTACAAAGTCCACACGATGTGGCTATAGAGCTACATCATGTGTTATTACATCATCTGGTATTGAGTCAGAAAAGCCAAGTTGAAAATAAACATTTTTCTGTATTATCATTACCTTTATAAACTAATATATTGTTCACATTATGTTCTTGCTTTAGTTGACAGTCAACAAGTCTTGTCTTTACATTAAACTGTTATTTATCTCATATATAACATGATATACAAATAAAGGATGTAAAATATTTGCTTGAATGAATGAATGTAACTTACTTTATCCTGCGTGGCCGGAAAACGACAGTCGTTATCATACGGGTTTAACACCTCATGCCAGCTTACGAGTTACGATGTATGTTACTTAGTGGGTAATTATTTTTTGGGATTTTTTGTTTATTTTTTTATATATTGCTGTTAATTTGGACCACCCATAAGTGACCACTGGGTTGAAGCAATTGCCGTTAAGTGTCTTGCCCAAGGACACATACGCCCACAATGGTAGCAGCGACGAGCCTTGAACCCATTACCTCTGCGCTACAGGCAGGCGCGCTAACCACTACGCCACGGCGCCGACAAAAATACTGGGAAAACTTAATACTGGGAAACTTAATACTAGCGTTGATGCGAGGTGTAGGCTAAAGACCATGCCTTGTATATATAGTACTGTGGGGTAAAATGGGTGCTAAACAATTTGCCACGGCATCGGATTAAATGTGGTGCAAGTATTTATGCTTTCCTACTTAGAACACACATGCATTATCGTGCGTTGTAGACGGTGGCTTCATATACTTTGGTTCTGGATATTTTAACATTATATAACCCGATAGTTTCTGTTCTGTTAGGCCGTTAGGGTTATTACATTTACATGTACAAGACGTACGTAGCAGCAGCGAGAACTGAATCATACAACCAAAGAGATTAAAACCAATCTTTGATACAACCATATACTCATCAAAGCTATTGGAGATAATAGCAAGTTTAACAAGGATAAACTAAACAACTGAATTAAAAACAAGACGTAAGCGATTTTTAAGAGAGATTAAGCAAGTACTCCGCTTTAACAGTATTGCCACGACAATATACTTTTGTTTTGTTGTGCCAAAAATATTTTCGTTGGGAAACACTGTTCCTATACCATAGTTACCGCGCGTAGCGCACTGAAGCTAAAATCGAGCGTGTACGTGAAAAGGTAAAATTAATGTTTTTATTCATAAAATTAGCCTTTAATTTTGTTTTTTTTGTTACCTATGCAAAGTTTAATATACATTTATTTCCCTTTCTCAACAAACAAATATATATTGCATTAAATGGCTTAATGTAAAACGCATTTTACGTCAATTTTGACCTAAATCAGGTATATTTTGCTGTAGTACCTCACCCATACAGACCGTAATGCCTTGAAATATCGTTACCAGCTTTATTATTGGATAATCCTTTTATATTCTCGTGTTTACAGGCAGGTACTTTTGTGGGTATGTCTCCATCATTAGTAGAAGATGCACGCAACTACATTACAATTAAACCAGTACCAGTTTGGTCAGAAGTGAAAGAATCAAAACTACAAGCAAGAAGTTTGAATCATTACTGTCTGTCATTGCCAACACGTGAAAAAGTTTTCAAAACAAATTATGAACGAAGGTAGATGATGTTATAGGCTACGTTTTCCAGGTTAATAGTATAATGAATATGCCGTACTATGTGTTCATAATATACTATGAAAATGCTTGGAATGCAATGGAAAATAGAAAGCCAAACACGGCTTTTTACTGTTTAAATTTAAATAAGCCCAACATACTAAGAATTGACTTTATATATTACAAACATAAATTATAGATGCCTCTGATAAAAGGCAAAACACCTTTTTGCCTTCAATTATCACTGACCAAATCTTGCTATACATTGTCTACGTTCTTTAAAAATTGTAACTATTTTCTATCTCACTAATTCTACTCTATGTAGGTGAGGTCCCACAGCGTAGCACGCCATGGGTCCTAGGATTTATTCCATGATTGGGCTGTTACCCCAACACCCGGGGTGCTACTACTTTAATGAAACCTAACTTCTGACTACTTTTACACAATGCAGGTTCCACCAATACACAAGCCAAGGGTATAAGTCCTACCCATGGAAACCATACCAAGAAGTCGGCCAACCCTTGTATCTAGATTCAAAACTTCTCGTACAAACGTCACTAGGACAGCTATCGGATAATGCAGGAAAACAAGAAGAAAAAAGTGACAATAATGAGAAAGAGGTTTGTGATGATTATTAGTTTTTTTTCGCTTTTTTAGAAAAACAAAAATAATGTGAATATCTTAATTTGAATATTTAGCTCCACTGATGAGTGGGTAGAGCGTTATCAGTGTAAACCAGGGATACAGGGTTAAATGCTAGAATCTACCATTGTGTAAGCATCCTCCAGCAAACAGTTAAAAGTCATTGCTTCAATCTAGTAGTCACTAATGGGTTGCCCGTATTTTTAACAACACAAACAAAATAACACCCACAATTACTTACGTGATAACTTTTAAGCAGATTTGAGGTGTAAAATAGAATACATGTGTTATAACTTTGGACATTACATTGTAATGCGAGAATAAATAAATACCTTTGATTGATTAGAGCACTCGGCTCATGTTATGTCATCTTGGTCAATTTTTTGGTTGTATCACAAAATATTGTTGCATAATAATAATAAGCTGCGTACTCACATGAAACAGATTGCGGCACGCTTTGTAGATTGTTGTTTCAGGAAACACTGGTTTTTGTTTGGCCCCCATGCCATATTAACTTTCATCATATTCTGCATACAAACACAAATTAGATGTTAATTTTATGAAATTTAAAATGAAATCTCGTTTACAGCATGGAAGGCGGGGAATACTTACACAGAAATCAAAGAAACAATCTCGACAGATGTCGACTGCCTCCTTTGTCATGAAGCATAGGGAACAAAAGTAAGAAAATATCTATGTTTATATATTGATATTGTTTATATATGGGTGGTTTATCAAACCAGTAGTTCTATTATGGACAATTCAACATAGATTTTTTATGCTTTGTTTTTGATATAACATCACAAATATTGTATGATTAAATTAAAACAGTTTATCTTCTGGGAAGCGATAGGCTTCAGCATCTGGTGAGGTTTAAACAGTAGCACCTTGGGTGTTCGGGTATTGGGAAAACTCTTGTGTAAATCTCAGGTTCCAAGGCGAGCCACACTGTAGGACCTCACCCACTAAACCAGTAGTTTAGAAACTGATATTTAAAACAAAATGAAAATTACATAATACTTTAGTATTTTGGTTTTGTGATACAAAATCACAAACGTGCACAATACAGTTAAAACTATCTAGATTATTACAAGACATCTTATTAATTCCAGGGACTTACAAAACTTAGTGAAAGATCTGTTGTCAGTTAAGCAAACAATGACAAAGGTAAAAATGGGACACGCACTCTTCCCAATGCTCGAGGAAGAACAGAACCGACGGGAAACGGCATTTCTGGTGCAAAAACAAAACCAGATGAAAACAACTAAAGGTATAAACTTTTTTTTTGTAGTAAAGCTGTTTACTTCATTTGTTCATCGATTGGAAAAATATTTAATCATGAGTCTATTAAATATGAAGCCACCGTTGTTCTGCTGCTTTCTTTATAATTTATTCATGATACTTTGATATAGATCATTGGTTCTTTAATTTTAACTTTTATGAACGCTTTTATAATATTTGATCATTGGGGTATTCTGTTAAGCGTCTTGTCCAAAGACATATTTGCCTACAATGTCTGGAAGCTTCTGTTCCTGGTCTACATGCAGGCGTGCTAACCGCTGTCCCATGATGCTGGTTTTTTTTTATCATATTCGATAAGATAAACAAGTTATGTTCCAGGTATGCAACCTCCCAAACCTGCGTATGACACAACAGCAGTTGAAGAATTATTGAAACAAGAGTTCAGCAGAGATCCTCCAGTTAGTCCTGTGCCAAAGAAGATGTCTTTAAAAAGAGTTGGAAGGTGATTTAAATAAATGCAGTGTGTAACTCAGTAACTGTAGGCATGATGGGTTTTTAATGTAAAATCTAAGGCTGCAGACGAAATGGTTCTTTAAATAATAACACTACTGATGCTACTCAACGCATGTTTTTTTAATAAGAAAATTTTAAAATTAAGACTTATTAGAACAATTCTATTTTAGCCAAAAAAACTTGAAAATATAAAAAGCAATTTGATTAAAATGTTACAATACTTTAAGTTTATCGGATAAATGTTAATTGTGAACTAAAATTCCAATAATGGCCAAACAAACCCATTTTCCCGCCTATCATAACAATATATTCAAACAAATGAACGAACCATGTAATATAACACCACACAAACATACCTGTTGTTTTGTTCAGCTTAATGGCGATGCCCATTGACCAGCAGCATGCCACTCCCATGCCTACAACCCCTTCTACCTCTATGGTGGCAAAGAAAGCAGAAGTTCACATTCCGATATCAGAGCGAGTGCGACCTTTCACCCCATTTTCAAGTAATATTGGTTTCCCCATCCACGATAAAGGAGACCATGTTACGGAAAGGTGTGTGTAATCAATGGTGCTTGTTGTTTTCCTGGAGTGGCAAATTAAGAGGTTATAACACGGGTATACTGTTGCATAGACCTTTGGCCCGCTAACGAGTTGTCACATTTTTGTGAGTAATTGTTTTATTGTGTTTGGTCAACAATTTTGACAACCCATGAAGTGACCAGAAAAACTGGTGAAAATAACATGAGTGTTTTGTTTCATACACTTCATGTCCGCTTTAAAGTTACCAAGTACATAACTTTGGGGGTAATTGTTTCTTTTTTTCTTTTTTGAGTATCTATAAATTTAACAACGGATCAGTGACCACTAGGCTAGGGAAAATTGCCATTAAGTATCTTGTCAAAGAACATGGGTGTTTTGTAGGTTTTTCTGTCATTCTGATTAAAACACAGACTGTTATTATTCTAACAGCACCTAACAAATTATCCAAAGTATTTTGTTCCCCCTTGAATAAATAAACACAGTGAACACATAAATAATTACTAAAAACTTAGTTTTGTGTTTTTTCATTAAGTGGGTTTTTCCAACCTTGAAGTCACAAAGTTTGAGAAACACTGGTTTAAATAAACTTTAAACTAAATAACTTTTGTTCCAAATTATATTTAACCAAGAGGATGAAGTGTTGAAATGTTTGCTTAAGGTTTAAAGTGAAACTTATTTTAATTAAATCTGTCGTCAAACTTCTAAAATTCAAACAGTTTAAACAAAAACATGAGAAAATACAGTTGGACTTTTTAATATTAAAAATTTCATTTTGGTTCCTAAAAGAACAAAAAAAAATGTTTGCAAAATTCCAACACATAAACTGTTCAACTCAGTGTTTGGAAGCAAAACAACTATGTAACATATTTTTCACACACTTACATATTGTTTAATCTAGTGTTTGGAAACAACTATGTGTTGTGCATTGGATATTGCTTGCATGTGAGGTAGAGGATAATGTGGATGACCAGTTTCAATAGTAAGTATATAAATAAACTAATGTATCTATATATGTATCTATGGGAGTATATGTATATATATGTAAGTTGTCTGGTGCCATGGCATAGTGGTTAGCGCTCCTCCCTGTAACCCAGAGGTGGGTTCAAAGCTCGATTGTGGGCGTATGTGTCCTTAGACAAGACACTTAACAGCAACTGCTCCAACCCAGTGGTCACTAATGGGTTGTCCAAATTATCAGCCATACATAAAAAAATGAAAAAATCCCCAAAAAATAATCACCCACAAAGTAACATACATGGTTTCTCGTAACAACACGAAGATAAATAAGTTATATTGATTAAACATTTTCACAACATACTGAAAAAAACGATTGATTTGCACAAGTTGTAAAACCTCAGTGTTGTATAAATAATTCTTGTTCTCATGATAATTTACATTATTCCACCTCCAACAGCAAAGTGATGATTCCAATCATTGAGTGTTGGAACAAAGTTAACAGCGGGGGTAAAACTCGAGACTCTCGTATCATCACCCAGGAGAAAAGAAACAACAATAAATGGACTAAATTTACCAGAGCTCCAAGCCATAGAATACTTGCAAGGTGATATTTCATTTTGTAGCGTTTTGTTTCAATTCTAACATCATCAAGTGATTGTAAATTATTACTGTGAATACTATATATTAAAGCAAGATGTTCATTTTCCTTTTGTGCCAAATATTTCAAGAAAATAAGTATGGAACCTTTTTATAAAAATCAGTATTTTTTTTATTCAAATAAGTGTTACGTTTGCTTGTGTTAGCTTCATATTTGACAAACAATTGTTCTTGTTGTTGTTTTGTTAGCTTCTTCATAAAAGTGTTATACACCTCTATTTAAACAAAGCTTTCCATTAATCTCATAATCTAAAACCTATATAATTTACCAATATTTAACAAAAACACCTAATTTTATAAATTTTATCAATTTTACTTGCAAAAAATGAAAATGATAAAGGAACATTATTTTCTTATCGACATTGTTTAATATTTCAGAATGAAAACTCGTAAAAAGCAACTCAACCTAAGTATGAAACGTAACGCGAGTCATGCGAGTGATTTGAGTGGTTACCACGGTGACAGGTTACCAAGGTGATTATGTCATAATAATCCTCATTGTGATGTCATGATATATTCTTGTCTAAGTTAGTCATGATAACACATTGTACAATAAGTTAAGGGAAAACATTTACCAAAGTAATAAACCGACTAAGTTGAAAGTGACCCTCAACATCTGGCATGGTACATTAGCACCTTGGGCCACGAGAGTGAACTGAATCTTGGGTCCTTTGATGATGTGTCTTTGGTCACAGCCATACAATATATGTTAAAAACAACCACCCACAAAGTTACATATTTATTAGTAACTTGTAAGCGGACACGAGGTGTATGAAACAGAACACGTGCGTTATAACGTTATTGACCTTTTCCAGTCATGTGAGGATAAAGCAAGTTACATTCATTCATAATCATATTCCACCAGACCCCCATCTGCGCGATCAATACTCGGTACATTGGTCAACAACGACTCTGTTGAAGACTTTGAAGGAGAATATGGATCGCCCACTCGTCCATCAAGTGCTGGTCAATCATCTGTAGCAACCACGGTGGCCGGTTGGACTATGGGTGGAAGTGAATTCGGTGAGAATCTATATGTAGTGTTTTGGTTTAATGCTAACGCCATCAAGTGATTGTAAATTGTTAATGTGCAACACTGATCGCCTCGTGTGTGGAATTATGACAATAGATAATTCTAAAAATACTGTAACCGAATAAGTGTGTAAATAATAAACCATTTGAATTTGTATTCATCGACTGTGATCGATACCAAGCGTATTAGAATACTACACTATACATGTTGATTTTCTTCTATTCATTGTTTTTATAATATGATCTCGGAATGAATGTAACTTATTTGTTGATTTTCTACACTTCGTAATATGATTTTTGCAAAGTTTTTGAAAAAATAAACAAAAATTATGTATTTATGTTATATTTCTTTATAACAAGGGTGTTGTGTTTCATACACCTTATTCTTGCTTACATATTATACATAATCAATTAAAAGTAAATTGGAAACCACTTAAGAGTTGCCAGGTATGTAACCGATGAAACATATGTAACTTATTTATGGCTGGGTAGCGACAGCCATTATAATAAAGTTTTTCTGTTTCATAAACTCGGTCATGACTTACAAATTATGTAACTTTTCAAGATCGCAGACAATATTTAATATTTATTATATCTTAATCCAGTTAGTATGGATGACCAGTTCCAATTGTAAGTATGTGTATATCAGTACATATTATATATAATCAATTGAAAGTAAATTTGAAACCACTCTTTTAAGGTTTGGCCGACAAAAACACAGCAGATTATTTAGAATTGTTAAAACTTTATTTAATATTCATCTCACCCCAGGTGATGATGAGACAGCAACTGATGCTGGAGGATCTATTATGGATGGGAGGAAGGAGTCGGATCTTCATGAGCGAGATTATCACGAACATCTTCAGAAACTTCTCTCCACGGTTGGTGAAAGCGTGAGGAGAGAGATGGATCGGAGAGAGAGGACGGCCAAGATTATCGCGGATCAGAACGGAACCCTTCCTTTGTCTGTGTATGAATGTAAGTTGTATATGGTTGGAATCGGATCAAAAGGAAATATGTGGGAAAGATACTTTGTTTATTTTGGCCAAATTTGTTTATTATTTTATATCTTTTTATTTTAAACTTCGTTTATTTCAGCCAACCTATTTCAAAACAAACTTTGTTTATTTTGATAATGCTTGTCAACAAAGGTTTGTTTAAAAAGCTTAGTGTATTAATAGCTTTGATAGTTGTTACAAAGCTTTGATGGCGAAAATTCTTTGTAAGTTTAGAACACAGTCCAGTAGTATATATTTGTTTGTATACAGTTGCTACTATGGTAAGAGGAATTCAAATAACTTCTGAGTGGAATTTTTAATATTGAATGAATGTTTTTAAGTGCCACTTGTCATCTGACAGTTTGTGTTTACATAATATCACAAAGTAAATATTAATACTTTGATTTGAATACACCATGTATGTCTGGTGTATAAGAGGATACCCATGTTACAACTCAACAGTGAGCATGAGGTGTATAAATACACAATGTATGTCTTGTGTATAAGAAGACACCCATGTTATAACTCGTCACTGAGCATGAGGTGTATGAATACACCATGTATATCTGCATAGTAAAAAACATAACATAAAAACATGCTATAACCAATAAAACAATAACTTACATCATATAACCCGGAGTTCCATATAGTACACTCACCTTCAATTCTACCACACAGGGTCAAGGAACAGTTACTTTAAGATAGGAAACAAGGAGGTTAATATATCCAAGATAGTTGTACCACAAGCTACTGAAGTTACAGACTACAGCTCCCCACCTACAATCCATAAATCTCCAACCAATGTGAAAATAAGACCACATACTGCAGTTGCTACTAGAAGAAGGTATGTTATGTTGGGCTTATGAGCCAACTCTTGCCTAATTCCCCGGTTCCAAAGTTAGCCTTGTTGTAGGACTTCATCCATATAGAATAGAACACATGTTATGAGATAATGGGGAAACTATGCCCTAAATTCCAAGTCCCCTGGCATGCCTCGCCCTGGCCCTCACCGATATAGAATAAAATGAATAAGTGTAAATAATCCAACTTAATTTGCAGAACATCTGTCATGCAAGGAGGACAAGACAACCCCCCCAGCAGACCAAGGACGGCAACCGGTGCTGCTCGAGTAAAAATTAAACGACCCATGAGTTCCCCAGCTAAACTGTCATCACAATTTCTATTCAAGTTTTCAAGCGACGAAAAAGAGAAAAATTTGGGCCAAATACGCGACCGTTTTGACGAAGTTAATGACAGCAAAGCATTGCAACTACACAACCAATTATCAGAGCTGGAAAAGTAATTAAGATAAATATTTTGGTTATGATACGTTTTTTTATTTATTTATAATACATGTGCCTATTATTGTGCCATGGAAGGGGATTATATGGATATCATTAAAATATATTATCCCATATTTTGCTTTCATCTTTTAAACAACAAACAATGCTCTTAAGAATCACAAGAAAACAGTTGTACAAGAAAAAAATTTGTTTTTTCATACACCTCGTGCCTGCTTACGAGTTACCATGTATGTTACTTTGTGGGTAATTATTTTTGGGATATTTTTATTTTTTTATTTATGGCTGATAATTTGGACAACCCATTAGTGACCACTTGGTTGGAGCAATTGCCGCTAAGTGTTTTACCCAAAGACACATATGCCCATAATAGAAGCCTTGGCGAGCCTTGAACCCAATACTTCTAGGTTAGTGGCATTTGCTCTAACCAACTGTGCTATGGTGCCGGACAAATATACTAAGATAATATTTCCCACCAGACGTAGAAAGCAAAGGATGGAAACTAAGTTTGACATGCTTACACGAACCAAGAGCATACATCGTGATCTAAAAGGAATGAGATCAGCAGCTCAACAGAAGTTCCTACAGGAGCAACTTATTAAGAAGAAAAGATCATGTTTGGTGTCATGTGACTGGTGGGTGAAATTATGAATATGTAGTTACATAAGTATACACACAGTATGCTAGGAACTTTATGAGAATACTGAATACCCCCTCATAACAAATGATAGGGTGTACAATAAGTTAATCCGAGTTTTTTCAGCATTAAATTGTTTTGATTTGTGTGCAAGATAACCAGGGTGGGTTTCCAAGGTCAGCGCTCCTACAACTTTAGGTTAACTCAGATAAAAAATCCATCAAGTGCTATTAAAGATACAGCAAACAAAAAACAATGCTTGTTCATAACATACTTACATTTTATTCTGCCGTATAAAATAACATCCATTCAATGCTTATATTAAATACAATGCTTGTTAATAATATTAAAGCATTTATATAGAAAAAAAAATACGTTAAATTCATTCATTGCTTACACTAAAAGTGCAAACCTCACACCCAGGTATACAATGCTTAGTGAGAACATACCTGATGAAGTCCACAGAGACCAGGGATGCGAGGAGGTTCTTGAAAAGCTCTTCATGCTAGGTATGCAGATGGAGGAAGGAATGCGGCAAGTTACCGAGCATTCATTCCTCTCCTCTCTTCGAGTCCTCCGATCTTGGGAGCTTTGTTCTCCAGAGATAAGTTCCGGGATCGAATTTGTAAGGGAGCATATCGTCGGGATGAAGTCGGAAAACTTCGACGAATGGAGGAGCTCAAAACTTGGCCACAAGGAGGCGATTATGGGATGCGAGAGCAAGAAAAAGCTTGGTTGAAATGAAAATTCTTATTTTCTACTTATTATTATATATTTTATAATTTTACTTAACATTTTCTTTTACCTTACTTTGAGACTTAGGTAAAATTAGATTAATGTTTTCTCTACACTGGGGATCAAGTTTTTAATTGTCACATTCTTTCTGGCTTCTCTAGTGTAGTAAGGGTATCTTATTCTCTTCTTGTGATCTTGTATTTTTGGCAACTTCAGTGCATTTCTTTATATAAAAACAAAGTTTTGATCTTTGTTTCTGAAATTAAAATATTTTTTTTAGTTTTATACTTACTAATTTCCAGCAGTTTTTTCCACCTAGCATGGCAAATTTCTGATTAAATGTTCGGTCCTACATTGATATACAGTTGCTACTAAGGGTATTTTTTTATTAAAATTACAATCCTACCTGAAACAATTAAAAATTATTTACCTTTTTTTAGTTCCATCCAGAATGTAAATTAATTTACCTCTTTTTATTGAAACTGTGTTTATTAAGCAGTAATTTTGTATTTTAATTTTTGATGCAATCGTGGAACGCAAAGTGTAAATAGAGATCTACTTAACTGTAATATAATTTACTGTTATAATTATGCTTTAACATTAACACAACTATGCTTTACCTTAAAAGAACAAATTTGTCTCAAAGTTCTGTGTTAAACGTTTTTGAAAACCATGTTTTACCTTTTTCTAAACAAAGTAATAATTATGCATATTTGTTTACTTTTGTGCAGTTAAACTGACAATCCAACAAACTCACTGTGTCTTCTTTGAATATAACTTAACTTTCTAATTAGTTAAATGTGTGGAATCATACTGTGTGAATAAATTCAAATCAAATGAATTCAAACGTAATTTAACTCAAAGGAGATAATTTATTTACAGATGCCAACACAGTAATTATTTTAAATATTTATAACAAGATTTCCAAACCTGTTTGCTCAACAACAGACTATATACGTAAATCAACTATTTTAGGCTATAATTTCACATTGCTTAACCTGTAAGGGTATAGTAACACAAATGACAAAATAAATGATAAAAAAAATCAAATTATGAATCACTGCGATAATTGGTGACAATGTAAGTAAATGTAAATTCATGACAAAGTTTTAAAAGATCGTCCAAACTAGTCAAGTACACAACTTTTTAATAGGTTTTGTAAAATTGTCTTGACAAAAGAAGTCTACAATTTATTTTTTGGGAAACACATACAATGACAAATCTTACAAATTCAGAACATACAAACAGAAACAAAACAACAGGAATTCTGAAAACCCAAAGCCAAGATAAACATCAATATATCCTAAACATATATACTTTAACAATTTATAAACAAAGTTGAAACCTTTATTTAGAAGCATTGCATAGTTTTTATCAGTCCAGTATATTTTTATTCTAAAATAAAATAATTACAATTTTTAAATAGTTGTAGTTGGTATACCCATATCTAGCTTTATATCATTAACACAGTATAACATATTAATTGAATAAACATTAACCTTCTTTTAAATGCAATTTTATTAAAATAAGATTAAAAAGGTGAAACACCTGGCTAAACTGTGGAAATTTTAGAATATCAAAAGTTGGACATAAGAATATAAACTCTGTTTAAAATAACATAAACAACACACAATGTAACTAATCACTCAATGGCTAATCTGGTATGAAAAATGTAATGTGTTTTTGACGAAACATCGGAAATACACTATGCTTCTCTTAACAGATGAGCTTTTGAAAGATTATAAACATTATACCTTGTAGCAGAAGTAACAGAATAAATGTAACTGCTACATTACAAATAAAATGGAAGCATTATCGACATTTTCTTATAAATACACCATCCGTAGCACAGAAAAATTCAACAAAAGGAGAACATGGTAAATGCAACTGATATTAACTGTTGAATGTTTATATACCCTACTCATCAAAGGACCTAGAAACATGTTAGAGACTTTAGTAATACCAAATTTAAGGCATATGCAAAATTTCAAGTGAATTTAAAATTCTGCTGATCCATATTATATTATTCATTCACTATTAGGAAGAAAAAGTTAGAAAACATGATTAGAAGTTGAATATTTATAAATATATTACGTGCATGGCTTTCTATGTTAGGCGTTCAATTAAAAAAATGAACTACCAGGCCAACATATATAATTTAAATTTGATTAAACAAAGCGAGATATTAGTAATATATCACTATACAACCACGCTGCAACATATTTTTTCTGAAGATAAAATGTTGGACAAAACGGTTGCCTGTAAATAGGAAACAGTATAGATAAAATTAAAACAGTAATTTGTAGTTCTTATATAAAGGCTTTACAGCACAGAATGTCAGGAGATACGTTTGTTAGACAACGGAAGTCTTTAAAATTGATATCAAAGGCTGAGACAAATACCAGTCAGAAAACTTTATATGCTGCCCCATTGCTCATGTTAGTATAAAGTATATATATGTGTGTGGGGTTGTAACAATAATCATCGCATAACATTCCATGTAGATCTGCAACATTTCCTGAAATATTACAGTAAAAGGTTTAATAGAAAGTGAACTGATGAGAAAAGTCTGTAACAAGATAAAATAACAACGACAACAATAATAGCAAAATGTAGGTTAAGACATCCCATTCTGTTGGTGGTATGACCTTTTACGAGAAGATGCTCGTTGTAGTTTAACGATGTGTTCGTATATTTTGACAGCTGGGCCGAGCTTGAATGTCATTCCACTCACAACGTCTGTTCTTTGTAGAAGTAGAAGCGACTTTCCATCGATTTCTTCTTCAGCAAAGACACTTGCTTGCTTGGTAAAGCCAGCATTGGTGAAATATTCGGCAACTTGAGCAGCAGTCCAGTTAGTGGAGTCCGGAATATTATTTATTTGTGAGTGGTTTGAATTAACAGGGGGGCTGACTGTGCTTAGTCGGGTTGAATTGGCTCCACTGGTTTGTAATTCACTGCTAAAACTTGCTACATCAGATTCCAAACCATTTTCTTCTTCTAAAAATATAACAATAATTACATATATATATATAAAATATATACATATTTTATTTTGGGGTGAATTTAATTTATTTATTAAAAAAAAATATTTAAAAGTTTTTGTTATTTTAGAAAAATATCTATATACATTTAAAATAATAAAAATATAAATATATAAACTTTAGAAAATTGCTTGTTTTGGCGAAATATTTATAGATCTACCTGAAAAATCTTCCAGAGAAATGCCGGGGTCATTCAGGCATGAAGAACACAACCATTTGCCCTCAGGTTTCGTTATCACCTCCGGTTCATGGCATAGCATATGATAAGCTTTGTCACAACCATCACAGAATAGAATACTCGCCCCATCACGGGCTGTAAAACAACTTGAACACGTTTTACATTCAACGCACTGCCAAGGATAAGATAATGCCTGGGCTGCAAGAGTACTTGAATACCTGGAGATGTTATAACAAACTGTAACAGCTTGATTTTATAAAAAAATTTCTTGGGTTACGACAACTAATGGGTTAACTGTTAGAACAGGTTGTATATTTTTAAGAATAAAGTCCTTTACATTTAAAAAATGAAGGAAATGTTGTTGTAAAATGTAAAACTTTTGTAAAATTTTCAGGGTAGGCTTTAATACCCTGCACGCACCATACTAATCAAGCGATCGTTCAAGAGGCTTGATATGAAATTCTGAACATCTAATTTATAAACTTAGTCTGACAGTGCGGTCAACGAAATTTCTTATGATATGGTTACATTCACATACCCTATTATGATATAAAACTGTCTATTTGTCAACAGACCATTAAATTTAATAGGATTTCTAAAGAAATGATCTGAACATCTTATTCATAAACTGGTCAACGGAATTTCCAAGTAAATTTATGAACACCCCTGTATTAAATATTCTTTAAATTAATGCTGCATATTTTTTGCAATAAGCAACGCCGGGGCATAGTGGTACAGTGGTTAGAACGCATGCTCTTTAAACTTTTAATCGAAGATTACAGGTCTGGCCTGCATGTTTTTGTGAAAAAGAATAACTTTCTGTAAAGAACATATTGTATGTTTTTGCACTGCATAAAGAAATGTTCTAGTAAATTCCCAAATATGGCGCTGATTTTAGTTTTCTTAACACAAAACAGTTCTGACGCTACATTTACAGAGGTCTTGTGATATTTAACTGAATGAAACAAAACACGTCACATTACTTCATGCATGATGGGTGGGCCTTCGCATCACAATCTTTGCAAAACAACATTTCCTCAAATTCCCCTTGTCGGTTGTGTGTGACATCTTGCAAACAGTAATCGCAAATTGCTCTCGACCTAATATAGTAGAAGACAAGTTTAAGGTACTAAAAAGAGGAAGTAAATAAAAATAATAGATAGTATAACTAGGGATAGATTTTAGGCAGAATCCACCAAAACACAGTTTCAAAAGATTGATTAATATTTTAAGTTTTCATTTAATACTCGTTTAAACTTAAATGCTTCTTTAATGTAATTAACTTCTAGTTCCAGAAGCTTTGGCTTTATAAACCTTGACTAAAACAGTGTAAATAATAGAACAAATAGGCCGCACACACACTATTAAATAAACGTTATGCCAGTTTCACTGGTAAACCAAGAAACATAACATCAACTTAACTACGTAAGTAAAAATATTATGTGGTAACACACCTGTCAACTGTGTTTAATTCTCGTAAGGACTTCATCATAAAAATGTTTAAATTTCGCCGAATGTTTCACATTTTATTACGAAAATTGATACCAAAGTGCATCTAATTTCCCTGTATCTAAGTCTGCTGTCAGTTCCTAGCTAAATATACAGAACTACGGGACGAATGGTTCTTCCTTGCTACGCACTACTTCACGTTTTACATAGAAAACATACCACGTATGGCACATTGACTACAAATGTGCGAAGCCCCATCATACTACTTGGCGTTTCAAATGAAGATAATATACTAGGACTTCTACCCGAGCTTCTACTGTTCTAAAACACTTTTCTTTAAAAGCGAACAAGTCCCTATGATACAATCGAGACGGTTGATCTGTCATATCTAAGAAAACATAGGCTACACGTTGGACTCGAACTCAGTATCCAATGGTTAAACAACCGCTCCTACTACTGTACCATGAAACTGTTAATATAGATTGAGTCTGTATCTTCATTTAAAAACATGCAGTAAAGCCACCAAGCAATTAAACAAGTAGTTTATTTTACAGCGCAAACGACACATTACGGGCAATCAACTTTTTTCAAACATTTTCGAGACAGCGGATCAACCATTGGTATAGGTGTCATTCCGTATTTCAACGATTCCGTGACGTCATTATAATCCCGAAGGTCTTCGGTCGCAGTTCGACACAAATGACTTAGGCTGTTGGTACATACATTAGACGGGACATACAAGTGAAGGCAATCTCTCTACGGAGACACTTCGCTGTTGGGACGGATAAGGAAACTTAAAACGCCAGCTACAGCAACACAGCATCCGCCAACGAGAGCATAAGTCCATGCATGCCCGGTGTGGGTTCCTTCCAAATCTTGCTCATGGTAAGACCCGATGATTTTTATCTTGTAGAACACAACGAAGCCGATAGCAAGAACACCTATAAGCACAATGTTAAGTTAAACAACAAGATTTACGATTTGAGAAGGGATTAGGGGTTCTTAAGGTAAGTTAAGGTAAGTTTCTGCATAAGGTAAGTTTCTACAATTATACCACCAAATTCAGTTTTAGCAAGATAAGCAAATGTAATTTACAGTTATCAAGAAATATAAACAAATTAAGTAAGAAATATTATAATTCGAATCAAATATTTTACTCTTTTTAGAAAGAAAAACTTTATACCTTTGTAAAATTATTTGTGTATTTTATTTTGTGAATAGATTGCAGTTAACTTACCAAGCACAAGGTACATTATGCCGAGAGTTAGTCCGTTAAACAATCCACTTCTTGCTTGAGGTTTCACCACGTTTATTAACATGAGGGCGGTTGGAATGAGGGTTAGAGCAGTGGCTGCCATGAGCACTCCTCCAAAGAAACCAACGGTCCCCTGGAATTTTAAGTAAATGAATAAACGAATGTAACTTAATTTCAACACGGCCGTTCTGTTTCACATATCTCGTGCCGCTTACGAGGTACCACGTATGTAACTTATTTATCCTCACATGGCGGGGTAACGATAGACGTTATAACACGACCGTTCTGTTCCCTACATTTCGTGCCCGCTTACGAGTTACAACGTGTACCTTATGTATTTCCGTGTTTGATTATTTTTGAGAATATTTTTTTTTGAAAAAAGAACCCACAAGAAACCACTGACCACTGCGTTGAGCAATATTTTACGTTTGGTTTGGTGGTTTTAGAGGTTTAGGGGAGCCTTTATAACCAAAGAATACACAATGCTTAAACCTAATTAATATGCTGAGAAAGAGCAATCGAACCGATGCTATAGACGTATAGAGTAACAGGGACATAATCTAAATGTTGGAGAATGTTTATAAAGTGTTAAAACCTTATTTTGCATTTATTTTCAAGCAGATAAATCTTACCGAAACAACTTTAGCCAATCCATTTGCGTTACATTTCTTTGTTTTTTCGATGACCGATTCAGTAGTTGGTATGGTTGCGTTCGGGTCGATGTAGTCTGGCTTGCAAGGTTCATCAACTGAAAAAACGATTAACTTTAATCAATTATTACAAGAAGTTTTACAGCAACAGGATACTATGTTTCCGAATTTATGAAACACTTCTAGTGTAAAAGCAGCACACATATTAAGTTTATGTTGCTCTTGTTAGGAAACAACAGTAAATTAGCCGTCCACATTTTACAAGGTAATTTAATTACCATGGGCCAGGGTGGGGCCGTTGGTAAATTGGGCTGTTTTAAATTAAAAAAGGGCATTCAACAGCGTGTTAGCGGTGCGAGTTTTTCAATGTTTAAGTTTTGAAAAAAGTGGAAAAAATATTGATTTAAAGTGCAAGAAGTGGATACAACGTAATAAGTCATATAGTTATTTTACATATCGGTTATTTAACTTACGTGCTTCGTCCCTGAATTTACTTGCTGGTCCACCTTCCATTTCGCTGCCAACATGATAACACATTGAAAAGAAGCCACCATGTAATAACATCTTTTCCATCGTTGAAACAGCGTTTTTCGTCGCATTCAAACCTTGTAGTCCACCCATTCCAATGGCTACCTGCGTTATGCCGGCGATAGCTTGCTGGAGTCCTTGCTGTATTAGTTGAACTAAATAAAATCACGGTTAAAATTTAAAAAATGTCAAAATAGGGGAAGTTTATTGTAACAAAACTCGTACCTGGCGATGCTGGGTTGGCTGTTGTAGCATCGTCTGACTGAAATTTGAAAATAGTTAAAGGAGTAGGATTTGATTAAAGGGAGTTGGATTTAATAAAGATTGGAAATTAACTTACCGGGTCAGGAGTTGTCACAACGTTGCGTTTTTTTCTTCCCGCCATTGCAGCTGTAACATATCGTTTGAATTTGATGTAAAAGTATACTGGTTTATATGAAATACGGATATTGTGCAAGCCTTACCTGCCAAGTTGGTCTTCAGGGTATTTATGGTTATCCCGAGTTGGATTCTTTGCTGTGCCAACGCGTTAAACTGTGCCTGATATGTTGGCCAGTTAGTAGTGTACTCTTCGATGCTCTTGTTTGTCTTCAACAAAAACTTGGCATTGGCTTTGTGAACGAAATCCTTACCGGGTATAACGATCCAATAGCTAGAACCAATTCCTCCCGCTAACAGGCCAATGCCCACAAGGGCGACAACCACCACTACGCATCCTAGTATTCCCGGCTTCTCTTGACTAACCATTTTACTTACGTGCGGGCCCCTGCAGGCCAAAACCACACAAAAAATAAATCAAATCACTTGTATACAGCTTTAACCAAAGGGTTACAAAACTGAAAACAAAATTTGTGATTATTTCAATATTTTCCAGAAAATTGCCAAACAATGGGCAAATTATTCTCACACAATAATGTTTTATAAACGTAACAATTACCTTTGTCGCATCAAAAACTAAATTAAAAAAGGTAATACATAGAGGTAACAAAATCAGCAACAACGAACCGTTTTTTAATTAATTACATAACTGGTCAATCTTTATATTTTACCACGGCCTTCAGTTTCTCTACACGGAATACCAACCCAGTCATGTTTAATTGTTTATTTTTTTTATTTTCGAGAAACGGAGAAATATGCATGAAACATTGGGGAGGGAAGAGCATTTTGTGTACGTGTGTGTAGGTGCAAGCACCTGTACAGCAGGTCAAGCCATGCAATGCAATTATCTTTGGCACTGGACAACTTAAAACAGTTGGCAGCAGAAGCTTGGCTGGCTGTTAAGCTACCAAGAAACCAACAGTGCCCCGAGAGCGACTTTGCGCCTCGGTGTGCCCTCTTATCTCCTAGAACGATTTCGTTCTTTACTTTTGCGCACATTGGCGCTTTTTCGACGTGTACAGGGGTACAGTCGGGAGCATATATATTATGGTACTATATTAAGTGACCATTTGCTCTATTGATACTTGCATGGCAAAGTGAACGTTTGAGTTCAAAAGATAGAATAAATATGAACTGATATGTCGAAGGTGCTGGAAAAGCGACCAAAGACAATAAAGATGTAACTACCCGCACGCTAAGGACGTTAGGTCGTGGGTATCGGAATATTTTCTCCAGTGGGGTAGAGATAAATATTGCTTCTAAAAGGAGCATACGGACTAATAGGTCCAGTAGCTCGAAGCATAACTGTGGTAACGCAAAATACTTCTAGTCAGGTGACATAACACGCAGGCACATTTGCAATAGAAAAGCAGTAAAAATTGTCAATTAAAAAACGTCATTATTATGTATGTGCTTATACGTTGCCATTATTAGGTTGTGTGAAGTTAAAAAATGGATTGAATTTCAAAAGACTCGTATTTTGGCTGCAGGTATTTTGAAATAAGCGGCTTAAGCAATGGAAACGTAGCTCTGATGTTGCGGGAGGCAAATTTAAATATTCAATTATCGGGTGGTGGGGTTGCGGGTTGTGTTATAGCTATAGGCAAAGCAATGGGTATGAAGAATGGGCAAACGAAAATGGTGGGAGCTTTTTCGGGCGTCGGAAAGGCATTCGCTGGCAAAGTTATTGCGCATACGCCCGTACACCTATAGTATTGTGTAGGCGAAGGTTTTCTTAGACGTATTTGTCGCTTGCCTTGGTGGGCAATAAATAAAGCGACAGTAACTTAGAAAGGACACAGTGAGATAAGAAGAGACGTCCGGGACTCGAAGTGGTGGAAGTACCTTGAAAATCAAGACCGGTAGTGGGCGCAAGAGAATTGAAGGTGAGGTAAGATGATTTTGTTTTGTTTGTTTACAATGTTTGAAAAAAAACGCCTTTAGGGATTTTAAGAACATTCTTTTCTCTTAAGATTTCGGAAAGTAAACGAGAAAAAAATGTCTCGCACCAGTACATATTTTTTGTTTCGATTTTATAGAAGTCTGTATCGTAGAAATCTGCGCACTAGCTGTGGTGAAAAGTGCTACAACCGTTCGGCTGGAACAGCATTAACTAAGCGGTGAGCACCGGGCGCTTTCGCACAACGTTCGCTGAGCGGTTGTGGGCGTGGGCGCGGGGATCGTCGTCGTCATCGTCGGACGCGGGAACTCGGGACCGTTTTTCCCGCCGAGAGTCTCGCGGTCTATCGATCTCCGCTTGCCGACTGTCGTATTGCAGAACGAGTTCTTTGATGTGTTTCAACTTGCGGTGTAAATACTGCATACGGGTGCGGTCTTTCCAGTACTCTGCGTTCTACAAACACAGAACGTTTAAGTGGATTATTGGCGACAGCATGAAGCCACATATTAATAATAAACCGAGCTAAAACAACAGAATAGCAATGTTAGTGTCGCCTATACTACTGTCGGTGATAAAATAAAACTTACACAATCAAGCCTTACGTTAAACGTTTTACACGCAATGACATTTGTAACGTTCATTACTATTTTGTGGTTAATTGTTAAAAATTATAAATAAAAACTAAAACAAATCAATTTAATTAATTAACTTGAATAAATTGAAAAAAAAGATTAACTCGGCTTAGGCCTATCTCCCTGCCTCTAGGGTTGAGTAATTTATTATAAACTAATGTCGTTAAACCGCATTATGCATGAATAGAAACTTCATTATTAACATGACAATGGCAATCTATGACATAACAAACAACGGATTTCTGGAACTAATTTCCTTGTTAATTAATTTAAGTTTAAAATGTCACAGATTTTCCAAGTGTGCACAATTAGTTTACAATATTTTTATTTTTTTAAATGTTATAATAAAGTTGCAATTTTGAAACATTGAACTAAATGGTATGTCTAATATTATACATATAGCTTGTGTTCCAGACGTTTAAACAACACATACACACCGACACAAGGACAGTACAAACAATGTAAAGACCTATTTAATCGATATTTATATTTGCAAACCGAACTGAGCTATGTCGTGATGTATGTAAACCTATGTGTTTGCAGTCGTGTGTGTGGAAATGGCGGCTCTTATTTTGCATTTAACAGTTAGTGACGATTATGTTCGCCTTTTAAAGTATTCACAAACTCATGAGTGCAACTTAATAAGAGAAGTCTTATAACAATTAGGATCAAGTGTAGAATTCTTTTTAAATATGAGAACCATGATGTTATTTTAGGCAAAATATATCACTATCATCTTATATATAACATTATCATTGTCTGTTGCATATTTCCCAGCACTTGATCCTGACTTTTATTTGGTTCGAGAATCGTTCAACTTTACAAGCACAATATCACGACCAGATTCATGGAATTCATCATAATCTTATTACACAAGTATATTCAATATACACTTCACCTCTTTAAGTTTGGAGTATTCATGTAACACCCTTCTTTGGATGACCTTGTACTGGTCAGTTCCTTCTTTTTGTTCCTTCAACTGCATCTGCCACTCTGCAAACCTCTTGGCTTCGGCTGCAACCTGGAGTTAAAACAAAAGTTTAATGTAAAAATTTACCATATATTTATAATGGGTACGATTTTTATGGGATGCTAAATTGGTAAAATATTGGACAAGATTTCTTAGAAATAATAAAATTGGTAAATGCATGGGTTAATAAATTTGACTGACCCTGCTGTAGGAGCTTACCTAAATCTATAGTGTTGAGGTTAATTTCTGTATTACGTATTGGGTAGCAGTAAAAATATTGAGAAGGAATGCTTAAAGATAAGTGTCAATATTTAAATTAGGGCATGCCACATGTGAAGCTCTTGTAATTTAATTTTTTATTTTACTTGCACTACAAAGTCTACAATGCAGCATATGTTTAATAAGTTAATAAGTTCATTTTTACTTTAAGATAGGTTACATACATTGACTTATATCTTATTCAAGAGTGGCATTAAAAGTTTAAGAAGCACTCAATTAAATACTTCTATACAAGATTAGAAGAGAGATCTTGCCTGAGGACAGAATTTATAAATAGCGCAACACAAATGTTACGCCTTAATTTAACTTATACAAACATTTGAAATTACACTCGTAAAACAGTTGCCTGATCTGCTGAAAAGGTTAACAACATTTTAACAACTTTCGACTGTTACCTAATAATATTTCAATTCTGAACAGATTTCACAAAACTTTTGCTTGAGCAATTTTAGTCAGGTTTCAAATAAATTTTACAAAATAATCCAGAAACCTCACTCCTACCCACCTTTGCGTAAAGTAGAAGATATTCTTTGTATTCGGCTGAAAAATCTTGTCGGTATTTGTTCCTTTGGTCACTGCCTTCTATTACTTTGTATTTTCTGTATATTTGGGAACATTGTTTGAGCTCTATAACATTCAAAAGTTACGAAGCTATGCATCAATACAACCGATATGACAAAAAACAACAATAAATTTTTTTCGAACTTTAGTAAATTTTTCAAAAACAAAAGATCCAGTTAAATAAACTAGTATTAACGTGAAAGTATTTAAACTTACTTTAAGAATTCATCTTGTGTTTTATTAGGATTGTTTCTGCTTGTATCTGAAATAGGAAAACAATATTTTTAGAGGTAAAATTTAGACCTATCTAAAATATTTTACAAGGTTAAACATAATAAACTAAAACACAATTTTAAACAAAAAGGAAAATGAAACAAGAAAAATTAGAAACCTGAAAACAAATTATAAAACAAGACTTCTTACCAAGAATAGCTTCTTGATTTTCGAAAGCAGCGAATGAATCATTCGCTCTGTTTTGTTCATTCGCTTGTTTGGGTGGATTTGCTCTTCTTGTTTGATCTGATCTTCTTTGAGTGCTTGTGTTGAGAGAGGAGTTTTTAGAAGGAGAAACATCTGGATCGGGTTTCTTGGGCGATAACCGAGCCATGGGTTTGGGGCTCGGCTTACTGCTACGGCTGTTTGCGCTCCCAGGCCTTTGGTTTTCGTCTGCGTTCTTTTTTTTCGGGCTTGAGTTTCGATCAAAGGATGCGGATGGTGTTTCCTCTTCTTTGAGTTGAGCGATCTTACCCGAAATAATAGCAGGAGCGACCGTGGAGCTCAAACTCAACATCCCGCTTGTTTCCAGGGGAGACACGGACCTTGGACCACTTGGGCTCGTCTTCTGGTAAAGCGAAACTCGCTGCTTCTTACGTAGCGGGTTTGTGTAATCCTCGTTCTTGGATTGGGGTGAAGTATTAGGGGTGTCACGAGTAGCGGTTTCGGGGGTTCCCCCAGCAGGTCGCTTCCGATTCTCCGATGACTTGATTGTAAATTCTGCTAACTTCCTGTTATGACATCACAAGCACTTATTATTACATAACACTTCATCGTACAACATGGGTACATAGGCACCTAAAACTTATGGGTAGGTCCTTCATCATAGTGAATCTAGGAGTGTACAAAGTGTGCCAAACAGCATTCTGTCACCAGCCATAAAAAATTAACATTATCATTAAATAAATCGGATCATCACTTTAATATTACATATAATCAATAATCACAGCAGCATCACATTGGTAATTTATTAATAAATAAAACTCCCCACCCACCTTCTAACTTGCACCCTCTCCTCCTCAGTATAACCCGGCCAATCAGCATGAACCTCGTTTAATAGTTGTTTGTTCAACACAAACTCTTGCACACCCATGCCCACTGTACGTGAGGCTGCAACCTGGGTGAAGAAGATGAATATTAAGATTTAGGAAGATACATCATCCCTGTATAAGTGGGGATTCCTGACTCAGGAATATTAGGATTCTGTAGTTAGTGTTGACTGTTGGGAAACATTGACTTGAAATGTGAACAAGATATATTGGCAGAACACTGAAGTATAATTAAAGACTATCGTTGCCCTACTAGGTTTTAGTAAACCTAGGGTGACGGTGTTAAAATGGAGGTAAACTTATATCATGGTCATCAAACATTCGGAACGTCGTCAAACATTTTTCATAAAACAAAGAATAAGTTTGATTGTTAGCATATCACTCGTCCTACCTGTTGTAGGACCCCGCGCAACTTTGCAGCATCGGGTTGTCCTTGATCTCGACTCAACCTAATCATCAACTCCTGGAACTTGAGGGGACGCAGTGCAAGGTAGTGCGTCACTCGTTCGCTGTGGAGGAAAATGAGAGGTTGAGTGATAATGGGGATTGTATGTTTTGTAGGTTACATTGAAGTATACAGTTATCATCTCACACTGTAATAAAGGATTGTTGGGGTATTAAAGGAGGGTTGGGACTTAGGGTATTAATTGAAACTGTTTGTTTTGTAGTTTTAAGTTGTAGTTTTGTCTTGAATCTAACACTTCTTTTTATTTATTAGAAACAAGATTTAAAAAGTGTGGTTTAGACTATTTTAGTTTTTTGAACCATTAATGTTAACTAACAAATGCAACTCCCTGTTTGTTGCTATGTTCCCACCTGAGTGGTTTTCCTCCACTTTGTGCGGTAGTAGGTTGGGAAGATGATGAAGCAAAAGATGAGAGGATGGGTTTGGTTTTGTTCCTGATCCCCGCCTCCGAGACACTCCCGGTGACGGGGGAGACGGATCGGTTGGGAGCTGTGGTGAGGGGAGATGCAGATCTGTGGAGGAAGATAGAGGTTTTATATTTGTGTATTTGTGATGCTGTTATAGCCTGTTAACCATAAAATACCATAATGAACAAAATTTATTTCATTCTGATAATTAAGTGATTTATATATATTTACTGAGTATTATGTACACACAATCTGTTTATTATAACAAGGAAATCTTTTATTTTTGATGTTTCTATTTGTGATGTATAATATAAATACTGTCTTGACTAAATGAAAACATGCTGATATTAGTTACACAATCTAAATTTATCAGAGTTATCAAATGTTTTATTGTTTCATATTTGGTGACTGTTATTATAAAATTTAATTTTATTCTGCACACATTTTTTAAACTGTTAAAATTTTTTCCAAATTGTTTCTGGTAACCTTGATTGGACTGCACAGGCAAACATCTTTGAAGTTAAAATTATGTTTTCCTATATTTATCGTAAGCTAGTGAGCGCATGTACAGGGTTGCTGTGGGGTGACTTCTGCAAAATTTTCATGATAGGCTAGCACACCCTGTACCATACATAGGGATGCACATTACAGAATTTCGAATCCATGAGATTCGAATCCTTTTGTATTCGATTCTAATAACGGGATTCGGTAATCTGTTTAATGACGTCATCACACGTCATCTCATATACTATATTACCAATTTTTGAAAGTTATTAATTTTGATAAAAAAGATTTTTGTGTTTGTGGGACTTTCGAGAGTAAACGTTTCGTAACGTCTTTTCATAGCCTGCTATACGTTTCATGACGCAAAAACTACCCAATAGTACAATTTTTGATCATTTTACAACTCAAGATCCAACAAGGCTGTTATGAAAGGGTCAATAAACTGACTTTTGTGCGTAAAATTTTTTTTCCTATAAATATAAAAAGATTCGAAATTCTAGATTCGAAATTCTAGATTCGAAATTCTAGATTCGGAATTCTAGATTCGAATTAAAGTATTCTAGGATATCCTAGAATACCTAATTATTCTGTAATGTGCATCCCTAACCATACACATCAATCCATTGGGTGGTAGAGTTAGAAAACACAGTATCCGGAATTCGTCCGCTTTGTCTGTTTTGTCCGGATTTCGCTGCCGCATGCAGAATTGGAAACGGGTTTGCATACGACTTTGCAAGCAAATTCGCATGCCGGATACTGTGTACAGCCACCTTTAGGCACCCACCTTGCAAATGATGTATTATTGGTTGGTCTACCAGGTGGGGGTGTGGACGTACGGACATTATTTAAATGTTGGTCTCGGATTCGACGATTAACAAGTTTCTTTTTCCCTGAAGTAAAAAAAACATAAAAATGTACATTATACATAAGATATATATTAATACCATAATTTTATATTTTCTTTCGATTACAATAAGAATTAATGTTGTTTAAACAACGCAGAAATACGAATTAACAGCAAAACAACAGGCGTTAAATAAAACACACTATGGATAAAAAGTAGGAAAAGATCATCAAATAAAAAAGGGGTTGCTCGAATAAAAAGTGTTGCTATTAAATCTAAAAGAGCTCACAGTGAGTTGTAGGTAAATATTATTTAATTAAAACAAATTACTGAGCAATTAGAAGAAAGAAAGTAAATTATTGTTATTATTATATATTTACAGACCATTAAATACGTGCAATATAATGATTATAACAGAGGAAATTTGATTATGTTTGGATACAAATTAAGCAAAGTTTAATACATAACTTCAATATTAGTTTTAAAATGAACTATTCATATTATTATATTATTATTATTATTATTTATGTATTAGAATGTAAGTTTAATACATAGTTCCAATATTAGTTTGAAACTTACCAAGTTTAGATGAAGATGGTTGTTTAATCTCTTTTGTGCTAAAACAAAAAATGTTGTTAATTAAATTATTTATATTTTATGAATGTATTAAATCTAACTTTTAATTTAAATACTTTATAACCCTAACTTAATCAGTTCATTTCTCAACTAAGTAATAATTATTTAATGATTTATTTAACTTCAAAAACCTTATTAAAGTAGAAATAAATGTTTTAATAAAGGTTTTATTCCACCTAGGTGAGGTCCTACAACTTGGCAAGCCATGGGGCTTCAGATTTAGAGTTGGCCAATTACCCCAACAAGCAACAAGTGTTGCTTTATCATTTAATGCAAAAATACCAAAATGTCACCAAGTTTAACACACTGATACTGTGCATATTGTATTGTATATTTAATGTTTGGACCTATAGGGTAACCTATGTTCTTTTGTTCTTCTATAATGTAAAAACAAAATTAAGAAAAATAATATGTAAAAAAAGTATTGAGCGGTCATATTATCAATTAACTTTGCATTCAATGATCATAGCATACTTAGTAGCTACGACCAACATAAAAGGTTTATGCAATAGACTACTGACAAGCACCATATGGAGATATGCAACACACAATTTAGAAGTCTATCGTTTATGAGTCAAGTAATGAATCTATTACAACTATCATGCATTTAAAAAAGGTTGAACGTTTAACCACTCTGTGTTTGCATTTAAAAAGTTGCATAAAATGTAAATATTAACACTCATTATTATGTACTTCTGCAATCTGCAGGCATTTATCTAGGTTACAGTTCGGTATAATTAGCACAAGGGTGTAAAACAATATATTATATGGCCCACACACTTTGTTTTTTTTTGAATGCCAATAAAATCATACGAATGCAAAAAGTAATAAAACAATAAATAATGACAGAACAACATGCATTAAAATACACTTATTGATCCTGTTATAACAAACAAAAAAGTTAACATAAAATATCCATCTTTAGAAATTTAGGTCAGTAATGGTCAAAATCTGGTTTAAATCCGAGGTTTCATGGTATGCCACTCTGTAGGACCTTACCCATATATAATAGCAGAATACCATTATGAATTACATAACCTCACCATACAGGATGTAGCAAGTGGAAAGTTAGATCAAGTGGCTTTTAAATGGTTTTAAATGGATTTTCGATTGCAAGAGGTACTTGTTAAGTCATAAGCGGTTATGTTACATAACTTTCCCCTATTGTGATGTCATTAAACAAATGGCCCCATTTGACATCATTAACGTTGGAACTTTAATTTCGTTTAGGACAAATTTGAAGTTAATTTATCAAAATGATTATTGTAAACTGTACAACATGCTGTATTGAGTTAATGAATACAAATATAGCGGAGTTAGTTTAAAATACATTGAATTAAAAAACACACTGGGTTAAAAAATCTAAATACTCTTATCTTTTTGTGTCACAGTTCTGATACAATGTATGATAATATTAAAGGGCCTTCCGCATTCATCTTTATGGTCCGTGAGAAATGTAGAATACCAAAAATAATCGCCTATGACGTCACAGACGCTGTGTCAACGAGGAAACGCACGCGCGCGTCATATATTTAGCCTTGATCTGTGACGTCACAAGTGTCAATGTCAATAAACAGCGATAAGCATCGAGATGTTAGAAGGAACATAAGCGAACTGGATTCCCCTGTAGCGAATGAATTGTAAACAAAATACCGGCATATTAATGTCAGCCAAGTTGTAAAGCGTAGACCGTTTATAGGCGACAATTAAATTCTCGTGACATGCTGCTGTTTCGCGTAACCTCGGGCGTTTAAAAACACGCCATCAGTTTCGTAACAAACGCCATCGTGACGTCACATAATGGTAAACAAAAACGTAAATTTTGCGACGAAACCTCGTGGGTAAAAATAGTGACCAAAGTTTCCAAAATGGTAATTTATACGCCTGTTTATATTTATTATACAAATTGATCACCACACAGATTGCATTATTGCACTGTGACAGTTTTAATGAGATACGCATATAACACGCCATTAACGTATATGATAACCGAAACATGTTTGGATGCATATGTACAATGTCAACGTATGCCGAAGGTGTAAGACTTCGTATACAGGGGGGGTCAAAAAGTTTTAAAATAATTTATAATTAAAACCCTGTCATGAGTTGACGGCGTGATCATATCATGCACCTGCCACGCTTGGTGTACAGGCTTTGCACTCATGCAATACAGGGTGGTTATAGTCGTGGGTCTAATCATAGTTTGACAACTTTTGCGCATTCGAGGAACGCGTGTTGGCTACGATGGTTAGGCTTGGCGTATAACGCTGTAGGTATCGATTGGATAAATAATATATAACATGAGAAAACGTGGTTACTGCATACGACGACATAAATGCCTGTTATGTTACTCGTGTTGATGAACACATAAAAGCTGCTAGCATATGCTTACAGTAGTATAGGACATGGTGTAAGATGGATAGCGTTAGCACGTAAAACAAAATATTTCATATATCTCAATCGTGTTTAAAACATTAACAACGCACTTTTAGAGCAGCGAGGATACGGCTATATATCTCTGTAAATATTCTATGTTTACTACTAAATGGGACGATAAAAGAAAATGAAAACATGAGCCACTTACCCCAACCTACTATATATTTAAAATATACAACACGGGTATTTTGCATAGAAGAGTTGCAGCGACTCTCAAGTACCAACGTCATTCCCATCGTAAACAACAACAGCGGAAACGAACCATATTTCAAAATGTCAGTAACATAGAATGCTGAATATAAACGCTTGCAAGAATTTGCATGGTTTAAAATTAAGATATACGTCGAACCACGCGGGCTGTTTAAAATGGTGAAACGGGTAGCAGGTTGAATGGACTTTACACAAAGTAAACAAATAACTGTTAAAAAATGCGTGTAAATGCAGGTAACAACGTTTTTCCAAAACTCCAGTAACAAAAGTTTAGGTAAAAAAGTTAAAATAAACGTTAATCAATCAAGATTTATTTAAAAAGCTATACCAGGCGAAGGTGTATCTTGCGTAACTACAAGTTCACCAATCGGCTTAAATAACGTCTATGTTTATTTAGTTTTTACCTCTCTGAGTTTCGATTCGCCTCAGGGCATAAGGTGTATAATCTCAAGGTCAAACACGATACACAAACCGGTTAATTCAAGTTCATTTTATCACGTATTAGTTCTATAATCTAAACAATTAACATGAGGCTAGGTGACTCACGTGGCCAATGTCTAATTAACAGAAAAAATATAAATTTCCCTATAGTTTGAACGTATATATATATATACAGTAGGGTGGGGGAAGATGGGACACCTTTAGCACATAATATCTAAATGTCTTGATCGTGTTTTAAACAATTAACAACGGTCTAAGGGAGTCGTGAGGATAGGCTTTTATAATTCTTTGCATTTTAATTGGGCGAGAAAATAGAATGAAAATGTGTCCCATTTCCCCCCAACCTACTATATATATACATACAGTATATACATATATAAAGTTAGTTATTAAGTTGGGGTAAGATGGTGCATGTTTTATCATCTTATTCGGTGGTAAACAAAACAAAAATTGCAAAATAATAATACCGTATTCTCAAGACTAAAAGAGCATTGTTAATTGGTAAAAAATGATTAGGAAATATGGGATATTATGTGCTAACGATATCCATCTTACCGCACAGTAGTATACATACGCCGAGGCTGCACGCTTGGCAGTTCAGAAAAGTGTTAACCTTAATTTCCACACGAGTTAAAACATCCAGCGAATACAACAAGGCGGTTTACGTGTGTCCAATATTTTACCGATAGAGATGGTAGTGTGTATATTTGCCTATTAAATGAGGAATTACCCTTCAAATAATAATTGCAACATTAATAAATACGACACAAACCCACCACTATACGGTCACAGTGGACATGAGCTGGGTTCATTCAGATGTACGGATATAACAATCAATAACATTTCAATACCGTAACCGTTTGTAGGTTAGAATAATACGTTAATATGTGGGAGAGGCATTCGTGACCATTTATGCAGCATGCGGGGTTTGGAATTAAGATTTTAATAAGATATCAAGGTGTTAACATATATACGAAAATATCTCTCTTTAACCTTTGTTTACATTTTACCAAAACATCAGCAGTATATTATATTAAAACCAAGTGTAACGACGAAATACAGTCCATCACGGAGTCACAGTGGGCGCATAAACTACGCACATGATAGGCAGCCTAGATGTTACTTGGGGTAATGTAATGGGACATCCAATCAACCATATTATAGAATAAAACAAAATAGTTTCAAAAAACTCAATTTGTACAATTAATAAATGTTCCCACAGCAGTGTATAGTGAGCTGGTATTTAAACCGTACAGCAATATACGCTAAAATATAGGTTATAGGCAAAGTGTGTACCTTGTTTTTTGCTCTTGTTCTTTTACCAATGTCATGCGTTTACGCGTTGCGTTGTACGATTCGTCGTTTGCGTTAACCGTGATCTTGTGCTGAATTGCCCCCATAATAGAGATACGGCCTCTTGTATCTCTGTAAATACCATACAGTTAATACATTATTTAGTTAATGGTTTTAACTCTGGGATTCTAATTATGTATTGTACTAAGTCAATGTAAATTCGACATATACACACATTAATATAGAAAATTCATAATTCATTTAAATTCATTATGCTTAAAATTATCACAAATATGGAAGATATATAATAAAAATAACATGCATTTAACTGTGTATATATATATATATATATATATATATGTGGTATTTAAACATAGGCACCTAAAGTCTAAATTACAAACGCAGTTTTAAAATGCGGTAAATATATAAATACGGAAAAACAAAGCAACCAGTTTTCTAATTTTCTTTTGTGAAATCTTTTTACACGTATTTAAGAGGTGGAAGGTATTAGTGCATGTCATCAAGGGTGCGACTAAATCAGTGTTGTTTAAATGCGTTTTCGAGTGCAATAAACACATAATCACGATTAATCAATGTGTGGCCCAGTATTCCAAACTGCATTTCACAAAAAGTACCGGCATTCAATAAAATTACTTTGCTTTTACAACAGCATTTAAAGTGGATTGTCAGTCAGTATTTTCCGATCTAACCAAATAAATATAAACGCTTATTGAAAACGTTTAACAGGTTTTTAACCACTTGCTATTACGATGTTACACTTTTCCGTGATGTTTCCAACACTATAAATAACACGTGCGTTTTGGAATTTTTTGTTTAGTTTAAATCAGCCATGGACGACTATCATGGAACACGTTATAGCGGTCACTACGATGACGAAGATGGGCTATAAATAGATTCTCGTGGCTTCATCGGTGAAACTTGATATACGATAATTGCAACGGCTTGTTAGGAGAAATACTACGCATTCTAAACTACAGGACAACGATCGTATGTAAGTTACATGGCACTTATACAATGACAATTGTAACGGTCGTTGGGAACATAATGTATAACAGGGGTGGAAAAACTTTCTAGGCAATACATTAAAACGTGCAGAAAAGCAATAAAATATTGCGCAAACCCCATTTTATTTTTTGAAAGTCGTCGCATATAAAGGTATTTAAGTGCCTGCGTCAAACTTACCATTTCGTGACAAAGACAAAATGCATACATATAATATACATAACTTTAATAAAACATGTTTGATTGAAATATATATTTTAAACTATGAATACGCAAGTATAAAATAATTATACCCGGTATAATACTGCTGTACGCCATCTATAGCTGCGGATTGGTTCAATGCTGATAATTGGAATGTAAAAGTTTGCGTGTCATTTCCACCGTCGGTAGGTATCCTTATGCTCTGTATTGGAAGTTAGATTAGTGTACTATAAAGGTTAATTTAAAAGTTAAAAAGGTCACGGAATAAAAAAGAAAACTATGTTTCTTATAAATCAATGTTAATATAAATTTAGTGGGCCAGATCGTAATTTGCGTAATGGCCAACTTCTTCATGTACATTTTTTACGCATAGTGTGTAGGAATGGGGGCACGAATATACAGTTTAATATTAATTTAAAAGTAAACAAAGGCTGCAAGGCCCTGATATACTAAACAAATCATGTGAAAATCAAAGTGGTTTTATATACCCCATGGTGGTTTCGCCACGATCAGAACGACTTGATTTAATAACAAACGGGCACGCATAATTATCATAAGGAAGTTTTCCTCGGTATGATGTAAACACCGCCCACAAGGATTAACCAATCAGATGGCAGTTAATAAAACTGTCAACCAATCAGGTAACAAGAGGTTTTCATTGGATTGAAACCGGTAAATTCCGGAAACAGTTTCCCCGCACAACCCCCATACACATTGTGTATAATGAACAGTCATATTTAGATTCATAAGAACCAACATTTGTTACTGAATAGGGACAGTCTAACGACAAAATTTAAAGTAACAACAAAACAATATTAACATTGATAATGCGAACGTGTAACAGTGAATACCATTTGCTTGTTATATGTTTTAACAGCCGACGGTGTTTGCTTGCGTAACGAAGGAACAGCTGTTGACAGAAGACGTCAAAATGACAAAACTCTTAGGAGACACCAGGAATATTATTGAGCAGTGGTCTAAGTAGGAACATTACCAAATATGTTGCAAATACTAGTAAGAAACAGGGACCATATGACGTCACAAAACACAACGGTGTCTTTAACTATTAAACATCAAACGCAAAATTATACTTGGTGTTCTTTTATAATATAACGTAGCAATACAATATTAAGCATTAAGTAAGACAACAGCGGCGGTCAGCCGATAGCTATCACGTATGTAGCGATACATAATGACACCCAACCTTTGCGTAGGTTAAATATATTGCAGGGGGAGACGCAGGGCGCGCGGTGATATGGTTCTGTAATGTCAACAACATACGTGTTATCCAAATAGTTGAGAAGGATATGCATGTTGTTGTTGCAAATTATAAGCTGAAAATATGTTTTGAATTTTTTTATTTGTGGTCTTATTCACGTCGGTCTTAAAAGATAAAACTAAAACTGACAGAAATTCTCTTTTAGCAAGTCAATGAAACGTTTCCACGATGATAATTTAAACCGGTATGATAAACAACAGTCCACTGACATATTTACATCTATTTTACCAGGATTATATGAACGCAAACAACCTGGAAGCAACTGCGTTATATTTTCAATTATCAATACAGATATGGCAAGCGTACGTCGGTACGTGTCTGCCTCTTCGAGGTTTTCTGGGTTCAGTTCGGCTTATTGGCGAAACTAAAGTAAGGCGATCATACATGTAATGTTCGAAGGAAACACGAAGTCTCGTGTCGTGCGAGAGGCCCGTGTTTGACACATGTACACAACATGAAATCAATACTACACACACATATATATATTAGGTGGTTTGATATTAGGGCTTCGTGGTAAATGAATTCCTTGCATGGTATCCTATGTTATAGTAACTTGATACCACAATATCCATTAGGCGACTGTTCGGTAAAATTTGATACACGAACGGTTCTAACAAAACAAGGACGAAACTTAAACAATGATTGATAAAATGTGTTTAAGCAAGTGACCGACTCTGTTTAAAAAAGATCGTTGTGGTATATAGTTATTATATACAGGCATGCAGCAAAATACAGGGTTTTAACTTTTAATATGAGCAGCTAAGTGAGTTTCTTTAACATTAACAGCACCATATGCTTCACTGCATAGAGTCTCTTCCGCCGTATTCACGCGAAAATGAGGCGCCGACAATGCGGCAAATATGGTACAATCGACCACTAATGCAATGCGTATTAGCAACATACGCGGTACGCCGGTAATACTATACATATATTTGGGGTAAGATGGTCCAGGTTTTCATACTAATTTATCGTCCATTTGGTGGCAAATAAAACTACAGGGATATATAACCGTATCCTCGCGACTAGGAAATATGGAATATTATGTAACACGAAATCTACTTTACCTCATATACGTTACATTGCAAGTTTTTTACAAGTAAATTTGGAAAATGCGTGGTTATAATCATAATATTAATATGTCATATGTCATACCAGATACCAATATCAATTTCAAATAAACCAACTATACAGAGCAACAGTTAAACTACCAAACAATATTGCTCTAATCGAAACAGTTAAAGTAGTTATTTATTGTTGCGTTTTTTGCAGCTTGTGATATTAAATTAAAACCTCACACAAGCAGATTGGGAAATACCGAAACTATTCGCAAGTAACCCGATACGGAACAAGGCTTATATTTATAAATATCGCAACCTATAGGTATTGGTATCTACTATCGGGGTAACGGCCCAACCCTGGCCTAAATATAAGTTTCAAGACGTTTTATTTTGGTATAGATAGAAGAACTTAGCATCTAACATTTACTACAGCAACGGGTTTTTATTTGGTAAACCAAGTAAACAATAAAAACTCCCACGCGTAAGTTTTAGTATCAGCAGAAACCGAAAGCGCTATAGCAAGCTACAAGAACGGAGTTTCTGCAGCGGGAAAATTTCTCTCGACAGCTTCCTATGAGTAACGCTTGGCCCTGACGTAGACAAGAGCAATAAACGTTTTGTTGGCGGAACATGCTTGAACCTATACGACCATAAACTACCTACGCTAAGCATATGTCGTCCCACATTTTGACAGGTTTGAAAATAAGATTAGTCTTTCTTTATAAGCCTATTAATAAAATTGTGTTCTTATTATTTATGTTAATGCATTTTAGCATTTTAGAACTTGTAATCGTAACTTATAATACTACATTTGGATAAAGTTTAAATACAACATTCCGAACATTGTTCGAGTCCTAATGTTTTATATGGGAGATCTTATGAATGGCAAGGCATGCCAGAGAGTCAAGAACACATCATGCTCATTACCCAAGGGTTAAGCCCTACACTACTAACCCAATATGACTAATAGAAGTAATCAAACTGATCAGGTGGCATTCACTGTGTATTATAGAGATACTAGCCTACAGTTATGTGAATAAGGGTGACTAAGAATATTACGAATAATAAAGTAAAAAGACCCTAAAAAATTAGGATATGGTGCTACAAAAAGTCGAACCAACTGTATAATAAAAGATACATAGTTCGCCGAAATGGCATTGTTAGTCTCTTATTCAAATAGAACCATAAACTGTTTGTGCATTGTGGTATTGTATTACCAATAATTGAATATTTTAGCTTGTGTTTCCATAATAAGTTTAAATACAAAAAATCTCCAGTAAACACAGGTGTTTAATGAATGGCCAACAGTCAACATAACAGTATGTCCAGACTCCCAGACATCGAACCTGGATTAGGAATTGGACATGGGGGATTTGTGGGAGATGATTCATTGAGACAGAGCGCAAATTAAAGTCACGCTGAGGTAGCGGTATGTATTATTAATTGCTGTACAATCGTCTGAAAGTTGCCACCAGGCATAATGAACACTCAAGTCAATGTGGAATAAAACTGTATGTGGTCATAGCATGGCCAACTTGAAAGTATTTATCTTTTTTATTAATTATAACAAAGATCTTTTCAATTGGTGTAAAAAGATAAAAATGACAGTTTAAAGATACAACAATATCTTTAAAATATCAGTGGAAAACATGAGACCATTAAATGTAACAGGCACAAACTCACAAATTAATTCATTAATGTGACCTTGAAAGAAAGTGAGCATAAAGATACAGACTAGTTTAATGTTGTCTTAATATTCTTACAATTAATAATTTAATATAACCTTCAAACTATTCTACAGTTATAAATGAATTAGATGTTATCAGTTCTCACACATTAGCAGACAAACATGACTGAATAAGCAAATGTGACCTAGATACCATTTGTTGGTTGTAACAACTTGAGTGTGAAGAGCTACCTTATGTTATGAATTATGATAATAAATAAAACCAAACACATGTGAACTCTGTCAGTTCAAGCAAACAACATCGGCTATGGGGTGCATTTTATGGTGCCGGGGCAGTGTATGCATGCCTATCCTAAGAATTTGGCAGGGAATTGCAAAAACCCCTGGATTTTCCAGTTGTAAAAGTAATTTATTCCTAAAACATTCTTAGAAAACTACAAACACATTTTTTTGTCGCAAACCCTGGAAATTTTACAATATCAACGTCACTGAGTGCATTTCCCATGGCTATTAATTAAGCGTGAATTCATTTATCAAGCATCAGAAAGTATTAAGAAACAAGGCTTAACTTTGTGTGGTCAGGCTCAAAACTTTTGGTTACCTCTAACCAGTGAATGCCATCTTTTTTTTCAAATTTATTGTCTCCCTGATTATGGTAGGGAAAACCAATAAATGAGAAATTATATGATTAGACCATATTAAAAGCCTTCTTTACATTTATTGGGTAAAAAGAAGCGGGACATGTAGGAGCAACGATATTGGTATTAGTTCCTTAAGACCACATGCCGCATCATCTATCTGATTTTAACAATTCTAAACTTAAAATTCATAACAAAAACAAAAAACTATTGAGTTCTATAACTAAACTTTAAACACAGGAAGCCTAGGAAGGCATTTGATCAAAGTTTCCTAAAAGTTTCAGCTGAAGTTACCTAGTAAAGATAAGGCTGCACGCATTTAAAAATACTTTTCCAGGTAGCAAGTTAAAACACAGGCAGCCATTAAAATATTACTTTTCAAATTGTAAACTATTCATCACTTAAGTCTACTCACAAAATATGCTGCTAGTATTATAAAATAAATTGTAAAATGTGTATAATAATGTCCTCATTTGTGGTAAACCAATTTTATATTACTTCCCTGGCATATAAATAGTTTCTTTTTTTTCAAATGTTTTAATTTTTAAAGGAATACATTATTAAGGGGGTTGACAGCCCCTTAGACTCCAGCAATTGTAAAGACTATGTAGTCCCTTATTTCGTTTTCTATGTAATTATATCTGTACTTAAAATATTGATTGTAATTAAACAGGAAAACATAAAAATGTACTATATATATATATATTAGATATGAATATTTCTGTGCTAAAAATATTGTTAATAAATATTTGTGAAAACAATGTTTGCATAGCCTACCGATCGACTACAGTTACTGTAAACCTTCAATAACATAATAGTTCAAACAACAACAAGAATTTGTAATCGGAACACTGGTTGGTTTGAAACTGTTACCCGGTGTTGAGTTACATTTCAAAATCTCGATGAAATCAAAACGTTTATAACCACACGACCGATGCTTTCATTTTGGATTGTATAAGCTGTTTGTAAATTCAATAAAGGAAAGAGCAGATCACAACATTAACACTGATAAATGGAGTTTTAATTATTGTAATGGTGTACTAAAGACAACGTAAATATCAATATATTTCTTGCTAAGTGTACAACTGTCATCTTAACAGAGTCTTAAAGATTATAAATAAATTAGAAAATGTAACAGTTGGCATAGGTGTAATGTTAAAGGTGTTTTTCAGCACCCAAGCTTTACAGCTATATAACTTTCACCGTGAGTTAGATGACAAACCAAACAAGCAGACTCAAAGTATATTGCATTCACCACATTAATCAATGAGGTCCTTATGTTTGACAACTATGTATGTAACTGTATTTTAACAATGTCGCCCCAGATTTTACCCTGCTGTTAGGTGTCTATACAAACATACAGAGCCAAAGTATATTGCATTCACCACAATAATCAATGAGGTCCTTATGTTTGACAACTATGTATGTAACTGTATTTTAACAATGTCGCCCCAGATTTTACCCTGCTGTTAGGTGTCTTTGACAACTATGTATGTAACTGTATTTTAACAATGTCGCCCCAGATTTTACCCTGCTGTTAGGTGTCTATACAAACATACAGAGCCAAAGTATATTTCATTCACCATATTAATCAATGAGGTCCTTATGTTTGACAACTATGTATGTAACTGTATTTTAACAATGTCGCCCCAGATTTTACCCTGTTGTTTGATGTCTATACAAACATACAGAGCCAAAATATATATATTGCATTCACCACATTAATCAATGAGGTTCCCTATGTTTGACAACTATGAGTGTAACTGTATTTTAAAATATCAACCCGGATTTCACCCTGCTGTTAGGTGTCCATACAAACAAGCAGAGCCAAAGTATATTGCATTCACCACATTAATCAATGAGGTTCCCTATGTTTGACAACTATGAGTGTAACTGTATTTTAAAATATCAACCCGGATTTTACCCTGCTGTTAGGTGTCCATACAAACAAGCAGAGCCAAAGTATATTGCATTCACCACATTAATTAATGAGGTCCTTATGTTTGACAACTATGTATGTTGCTGTATTTTAACAAGGCAGGTTAGAACATACAAAAAAAATATGTAAAGGATCAAAAAATGTCCCCGTGCCACCTATGGCAGTTGCCTTATGTCTCTGTCTCCCCTGTATATTTTTAGGTTACATGGCTGATAATTATGTTAAGCTGGATATTGAATGAATACTAAGCATTTGAATATTATCTTACCCCCTGGTTTCCATTGAAGCGAATGGTTGGTTTGCTTACTCTGTCTCCCTGTAAACAAATAGAAGAAAATGACATTTCAGCAAATCAACACAAGCAGTGAGACCAATACATTGCCTGGGGGAACTCACAGTCTCACACTATAATATAAGCAGCTACTAAAATGTGATGCATTGGTGGCCTAATAAGTTATAATATAAGCTTATCCAATGATACAATATTTTACCCGTTGTATTATCATGTTGTACTATCTATGATAGTAATTAAATGAAATAAATAATTCATACATGAGGTTTAAATCATCGTAACTCAAAAGGCTACATCATATATTCATCTATTGAAAGTTACTTTGCTTGCTTAGCAAACACACAGCTTCCTGGCAACTGAAGACTCTTAACAAAAAAAAAGTTATCTAGTGTGAAAACTTTGTACCACCATTAAGTATCTCATATTCCCATTGATCATATTCATATAAATTATATATATATAGCCATGGCCTATTATATATAACCATTGACAAACTTTTTTAACCAGTCGAAAAAAAGAAAAAACAAAGTTAAACAAATACTAATAGTGTGATAATTATAATAATGAACCCAAATAAATGGCCAAAACTATTCACAAAAATCTTAATATTATAACAAGATATAGTTATTTGCACTCTACTACTGTACTAGTGAGCGAGTTTGTAAAATCTTATACCATACACTGCATTCATTATTTTGAAAATAACTACTAATTATTCTTAACAGAGAAGTACACTGTAGTAAGCTAGACGATGTGGAACTCTATTGGCTACGTTTAATCAGTTCGATTAAACAAAAGTTAAGCATAAATTATAAGGTAATTATCTCTTGAGATTTCAAGTAACAAAACCTGGCAAAAGCATTCAAAACTATGCAATTATAATACCAAAATCTAGGTATTGTTATTGGTGCTGTGCTATATAGACTATAGTATATTATAAACGACAAGCTTCATTAACCAGTTGTATCATACTGAAATAGAAGATAAATTTTTATAGTTATTATTTATGTAGGGGAGAAAGTATAGCTGGCAAATTTACCTGTAGATTCTGGTACGATTCAACAGCTCTTAGCGCAGAATCCGTTAATTTGAGTTGAATAATTTGAATATTGGATGTGTTTTGTTGAAGAGCATATTCACCCTCAGATAAATCTATTGCCATTGAAGATTAAGGTGATGTTGCCCAGAAATGATTGGAAATTGGATTAGATTTGTGTTGCCTCTTGTTTGAACTAAACTACCAATGTTTTGGCCAACGGCCGAAACTGGCATGCATCCGTAAACTACTGTTTAAGCTGCTATTTACTCGCCTTTTTCTCGTATGTGCCTGTCAAAGTAATAAAAAAAAAAATTTATAACAATGTATTGATGAAAAGAATGTATAAATTAATGCTGATGACACTACAATACTTCACAAAAATGCAACTGTAATACCTTAATCAAAGCTATGTAAGAATGGATGGCTAATATGTGTGACTTGCTTGCATATTAATACACTAACTAACAGACTAACTACTAGTTACTTATTACTAAAATCATGAACTATGGATTAAGGGGAAAATAGAAATGTATACAAAGTCTATGAACTGTAGCCAAGTACAAAAGTAAAAGGAACATAATAGCTGACTTTATAACTGTCCCAATACTTTAACGGCTACAGTTTGTTACAAGAATTATTTAGAGTTGTACGTTTAAAAAGAACATCTGTTAACAACCTTAACACAGCTAAATTGGCCTAATATTGGGATTCATTTAAATTACTATAGTATTATGCATAATGTGATTGCTCTTAATCAATTTACATTAAACCTAAAGTACATTTATTGTTTTTGTTTTTAAATCATCATTTTAAATCATCCGAGAAACACCAAACAGATGATATGATGCAGACAATGACATCACATCAAGTCAATTTACTTTCACACATATAAGATTATTGCGCAATACTAAGTGGTTTACTCCTAATAGAGCTGTTAAAGAGTTCATAAATCTTAAACAGTAAAATACAGTTAAAAAAGCAGGCTAAGCATACATTACAGTGCAGTTACTGCAGTGAGAATTTAGAGGTTATTAAAAAAAAACAACATTAAGTTGGAGTGCTATGATAGAGCAGCTGTATTTTAATTTTTTTGTAAATAATAAAAAATCGGTTTGTTTTATGGCCAACTCTTTGCATAAATATAAAAATACATGTTATTTACCATTGAACCTCACCCATATATATCAGAAAGTATTATTTTAAATAGGCCGCAAAGTAACAAATACATAATCATTAAATAAAAGTGTAAAGGAAATAAAATAATAACAGCGGTGCAAATTAAGGTTAGGTAACTAGACGTTGAGACAACAACAGTGTCTTAAGGTTTTTATATTGTATTATTACTCTTTGCACATTACATTATCTTCCAATAGAACTGTCAACCAAATACACAAATTTTGAAACACATAGTTTTCCAAGTTATATTATTTAAAGTAGGTGATTTACAAAACTTTTTGATTAAAAGTGGTCAAATATTGTAATTTTTTAACTATCGACAAACTTTCTGTAATTTTTTAAATAGCAACAATAAAAGTTGCCAGATTTTAGGCCCCCAAAGTGTGATTTTTAATGAAAGAGCGTAGATATTGTTCTGCTCTATAATATATCCATAAAGTTAACTCAACATAACATGGTAACCAGTTAACACACGGTAACATACCAATAAGCATTCATAATTTAGGTCTGGTTTGTAACGTACCGGCGTATTATTCAAGTTAACCTAAAACACCAACTAATAATTGTAAATGTTTACAACAAAACAGCTTTTCCAAACATATAAAACGATACGCACGTCTTTAAACTGATAATTTGGGCGGCACTTAAAGACTTTATTGTGTAACGCATTACACATTCAGACACAAATGCTTAAAGTTCTGTCTCAAACGAACCCCAGCACATCACTTCTTGCAACCTTATGCAGAAAATTGTAAAATTGCTTGAATTACGCCTGCCGCATGTGTTTGGTTATATGGTCTCGTTTCGCCTTTGCAAATTTTTGTCCCCTGAGCTTTACGAAATGCAAACAAAACTCACACAAGACACTGTAATGTGAATTTAGGTTTCAGAAACATAAACTAGTATTAAAATTTTACATGTAAACGAGGTACTTTCTGTCAGTGCTGTAGCACAGTAGTTAGCGCGCTCGCTTTATAACCGGCGGGTGTTGAGTTCGAAGCTCGATGCTGCCACGATTGTGCGCGTGTGTTTTCCTGTCTTAGCCAAGTTCAAACCAAATATATTAGTTTTAATCTCTTTGTTCAAAACAATGTTAATATATGTTAAATGAAACAATATATTAACATTGGTTTAAACCCAGTCCATTAGTAATAGTCTTTATTTTAATGAGGCACGAACAATGAAATATGCTTCATAATATTTTACTGTTTATTTTAAAAGAACAGTATTAGAAAAAACATATTTTGTACATTGGGCAGAAATAAATAAAAGAAAAAATAGATAACACCCAACTGTGTACAAATAAGGAATTGATCAATAATTGCAATAATCATGTGTGTTTCGGCTACAGGACACTTGGATTCCCTTGATTTGTGTGAGGCACACCAAATTTTAAACCATTTTGCAAATATAAACAATTGTGGGACTTTTCACAAATTATAGTTAATTAGATAAGTTTTGAGACATACAGTTTAAGTGCCTTGTTCTAAAGCACCAACATAAAGATACAATAAACATGATTATGGAGAATATAAAACAATAATTTTCTGCAAGAAATTTAAAATCATTAGAGAATACAAATTGTCATTCATTACACTTTTGGACTTTTACATCACTGTGTCTTTTGTTTGCATCACAAAAAAATAACATTATTTAGTTTTACAAAATCTATTACTATTCATAAAAGAAATCAGGAAAGATTAAATCTGTTGCAAAAAAGTTGACACGCTACTGAGATATTAATGACTTATGTGCAAGAATGGATTTAGATTATACAATAATTATAAGTTTAAATAAAAGTGAGCAAATCTGGAATTAATTGTTTTAAACAGGTATAATAACTACTAGAGGCTCAGCCAACACTTTTGTTGTTAATATAGAATATGTTATAGCCAGTACTGAATTTTTAGGACCAAAACATCCAGAACTATAAGTAAGTTACTATAACAAAGCAATCATATTAAGGTAATCTAGTTTTGTCTTGCGACTATGCCATTTTGATAACCAAAAATGTTTATTGAGCATTTGGAATGGTGTTCCGTTACGTTCTGGCTAATACCACTCCTGGTTTTTAAGTTAGCACCAAAATTAGTAACATATCTTATAAACCACTAAACCAGTACATTAATAACTAGGTAAATTTAAAAACATTAATGCCTCTGATAGATTCAGGATCTCTTTGGTTTTGCATCATTCCAAAGCTTTATAAAAGGTAATCGCATTGAATAAGTATAACGTAATAGATGCCATTGCTCTTCTGATGGAAACTTGTATCGAAAACCAACAGTAACCGGTAAATGTTCCTCAAAAATAATACAAAGTTAACAAATTAGTTGACTATTTGTATCTTTTAAACAATATAAATGAATGAAAAGTAACTTATTTACCCTTGCATGGTAGTGGTATTCTATTCATACACCTCGTGTCTGATTACAAGTTACCACGTATGTAAGTTTGATGGTAATTATTTTTGGAAGGCTTTATTCTTTTTTTGTAAGGCTGATAACTTGGACAACCCATTAGTGACCACTGGGTTAGAGCAATCTTTATTAAATGTCTTGCCCAAGGACACATACTCCCACAATGGTGCCATTATATATGTTTTATTCATAGTGTGTTTTTAATTTACATTGTTTTACTACTAAGCTATGTCATTGTTCTTCTGCATTATTAAGTTGTTTTCTTATGTTAGTTACTCCCAACACATAAAAATCATTCCATATTGTGCACAATATCATAAACAAACAGTAACAAATAATCATTTAGCTTTATCAGTTATGTGTGCACAATCCTATAGAGAAAATATGCATATAAATATTTGTAATAATATACATGTATTAAGATATACGCAACCTAAGGATGCATATAACATGCTTATAATAATATTCAGATATTTAGATGACCACTTTTAATATAAAAATATATATTTCAATATGTATAAAATTGCATGTGCTCAATTAGATATTCACTGTTTAAAATGACAATAGCATTTATATGGCCACTATTTATAATGCAAATATCACAATCTTCCAATTACCTGCAAATGCTCCAAGTTTGAAACTTGGCAAGATTGTGGTTCAAATTCGGATGAGCAATGCGATACTACTAAATTCTGGAAGACACAAAATGTCATCATCAGTTATCCCGTCATTACATAAGTTTTTGTTTATGTTTTTAAATACAGAAACGATGATCAGATAAACCAAAACAACGAAGAGAAGGAAATTAGAGCAAAAATCGCCTACTTTTGTAAAAGCGACAGGCTTCAACATGTAGTAAAAAGCATGTGGCAGGCACATGGCGTGCCTCACTGTGGGACCTCGCCCATATAAAATAGAATGTACATATTGCATATGTTGGGGTGATAGGCCAACCCTGATAAAAATTTTGGGCTAATGGCTTGCCATTTTTGGACCTCACCCGCATAAAATAAAAGTGCATTTTGTAATAAAAGCAAATAAACATAGTACTAACTTACTCCAAAATAATTTGTACAGATGAAAGGTTTACATTCCACACCTTTCCCACACTTTATAACATTAACACTGATATTCACAGCATTAGTAAGAATGTTGGTGAAACTGATCGTGACTTCAGCATCGCAAGCTTCGAACTTAAGCAGGACAGGGAGTGGGGTGACTGGATAATATTACATAAGAATGAATGAATGTAACTTACTTTATCTCGCGTGATCGGAAAACGACAGTCGTTATCACACGGGTTAAACACCTTGTGGCAGCTTACGAGTTACCATGTATGTAAGAATAATCTTGATGGTGAAAAAATTACCACTTAGTTATAATTTGTTGGCTATAAGAGGGCACGAGGTGTGTGAAACAGAACACCAGTGTTATAACGACAGAACACCCCATTATAAAAGGTGCCTCAGCTTGCGGGGATAAATAGGTTACATTTATTTATAGTTGTTAGTGTTACAAAAGTTATCCAAATAAAAAAGACCAGGTCAAACAAACTATTTAAAAAAAATGGGTGGGTAAACAAAGCTTTTAAATATATAGCTAAAACAAAGGTTTTAAATAAAAAGTAGAATAAAAAATACTATACAGCACATACAGTGCAATGAGTTCCATATTCTATCAACCTCCTTGTAAGCTTTAATAGCTTTGACATCATTAAGTTGTATTTTATCAGTGAGGCAGCGATTTTCAGACAGCGTGGATTTAACCTCAGAAATCTAGTTGGAAATAAAATGGTTTGAAATGTGCACGGCCTACTAGAGATACGGCCTGATAATTCACATTTTACGTTTGAAATTAGAAGGCCTATTATACGTCACAACCAACATTATTTTCCCATTGTTATTCATTGTTTAGGTGTAAACATAGCAGCATAGTATACAGTTTAATTTAAATATTCATTTAAAATAGAAGGTGTATGCTAGTTGCAAAGAGATTATCAGGGTTATTTTGCATTAATAAAGTGTTTAAAATTAACTGTAAGGTAACCTACAGGTAGTCTTTTAGGTTAGAACAGATTACGTAGTCCCGTTCGCACTCAGTCGAAGAAAATTACGAGACAGTAGGCTATATTCAGTATAGCTCTCTACATCCATTTCGCTACTGAAACAACATTTGTTTCTAAACCAGTGATTGTGTCTAAACTAAACTAGCGCACATTGAGTTAGTAAACAAGATAGTTTTAGTAATCGTCGTTTGGTTTGCAGGTTCAATGATTATTTGTGTCTATGTATAGATGTTTTATTTTTAACGTGAACCACTTGCGGGTCTGAACTTACTTGGTACTGATACAGTTCATTCAAATTATATTATATACATTCAACTACAGTTTACCATGGTCTACAAGTGCGCTGCATATTTAAATTGGTCTTGTTATCAGTCCTGTCCGAAGAAACCTTCGTTTTTTGGCTCCTGGACAAACGGACTTGACGGCAAAGTTGCTTATATACGGCAGACTGGCAGCTTAATTGGTCTACACGGTGGAATTTACGAGAATAATTATGAAGCTCACTTGGTAAAGCATGAAAAGCGAAAAACCCTTAGTTCCAACTATTCCGTTAAAGCCAATTTGCTTACAACCATGTATTCTGGAAACCCCAACTTTTGTAGTTTAACTTTTCAATACATGCTTTGGTGGACAGTGGTCAATCCAAAAACAAGATTCTATTCAAATCCACTTGATTCAGCCATTTTTATATAAATGATGATTAGGTGAATGATTTAACGTTATTTGCTGGTTGGTTGGACACTTATATGGTTTGCCAAATCAAACATCCAATGCCTTTTGAGGATAACCCTGCCCTCACAAGCAGCATTGGTTTAAGAGTTTCTCAATGAAAGCTTTATTACTTTTTTGTTTAATTCCGTTTTGGTGCTGTAAACTTTGTTTACGCCTTTATTATGTTTACAAGTCTTTACTTATATAATTATTATGCTGTTTGGTCGCTTCTAACGCTGCATGTAGCTATACTTGTGTAAATAATTGACCTCATTGCTAAATTCGTATGTTTTTCAATGCGTTTTTCCCATTACTGCTACCTTTTTTAAGCAAAATACATGACGTAACAATTGAAAATAATGGTGTTTGTGACGTACAATAGGCCTTCTAATTTCAAACGTAAAATGTAAATTATCAGGCCGTATCTCTAGTAGGCCGTGAAATGTGCTAAAGACTACAACCGTGAATCTAGATAGAAGCAAAGTCAACAGTTTATTAAATTGTGCAATAAAACAAGTGACATGGGAAAAACTCTAGTACAAAAGTCTTGAAGTGTTGGGTCTTTTAAAACCACAAATGCTTGATTTTTTAAGTAACGTATAGTTTGAGAAGTTAGTCCTGAAATTTACTGTATGACTGAACGACTCGGCCCTAAAAAAAAAGTTCAAGCCCTAATTGTTTTATAAACAACAATTTGCCATAATTTATGACCTTTTATAGAACAGGGGAAAATGTACCCGACTTCTGAAAATACAAAATTTAAACCCATAGTTGGTAATGGTGGTTCTGACCTGTACGTCGCTTTTCTTTATCTCATCCTGCACATCAGATAACATGTGGTTCACTCTTATAGGGGTAGTTAGATGTTTACGAAGTGAGTCAACAAATATCCCATGCTTCTCCCCATACTTTTCATATGCTTCAGCACTTTCTGTGCTTTATATAAAAACTTAGTGTTATGATACTGTACATTTGGGGTAAATGGAACTTGTTTTATCGTGGTGTAGCGAGAAAACAGTCGGTGTTCTGTTTCAAACACTTCATGCCTGCTTACCAGTTTTTGAGGCTGTGTATACTTGTGTGGCTTTTTTTGTTAATTATTAATACAAGAATGGCTACTGTTGAATATACAACACAGTTGTGTTGATACTATACTCACTACAAGGCCATATACTGATAAACCATGTTAGCAGATACTGGGTTTAATAAAATGTGCAAATTTTATGCCAAAAGGCAGGAGTTGAATTAACATCACTTATTTATTCTCGCATGTAAATGTGAATGAATGAATAAACCAATGATTAAATGATACATATTTAAAAGTTACCACATATTTAATAGTTACCACATATGTAATGGTTAGCACATATGTAATGGTTAGCACCCATGTAAATACTCACGTTGCATAAGCAAAAACAACTTTATCTGCAAACGAACTTCCGTTACTTTGGTGTGAGGTTGGATTCATTGGATTTCTGTCAAAAAAAGAGCTAAATATATTTCTACAACACCATATTATAAAATGAGGAACTATTAAACAACACATAACCATGGTAGCAGCATCGGGCATTGAACATCCTTTCCTTTGGTTAATAGGAAATACAGCTATTGTGCTAAGGCTCTGACTTTAGTATGGTTACCAGAGTATTTATTCCATCCAACAAACAAATTGCAGCAATAAAGCACCTACATATATAGTAGGTTGGGGTAAGATGGTCCATGTTTCATTCTGTTTTATCACTCCATTTGGTAGAAAAAATGTTTCCAAAATTTTATAATCGCATCCTCATGACTTTGAGACCCATGAGGATATTGTTTATAACAAAAATAGGAAATATGAAATATTATGCTAACGGTATCCATCTTACCCCACAGTACTAGTACAGATAATATTAATTTTCCACTTATGTTATACACATTATCGATATACCACCTATGCTTTAAACGTTTACCTTTTTCTACAAATATCTAACAGAATTAGCATAAGGTTAGGATCCCCACGTCGCTTCACATTTTCCAACTCAGACTGGGCTTGCACACAATCATGATTTTGATAATCTGGAGGGGCTTCAATGGGGACCAGAAAGCATTTGCCGTCATTTTCATATCCATGTCCACCAAAGTAAAACACACCTAAGGTAGACCAAAGTAAAATATACCTAAGGTAGACCAAAGTAAAATACACCTAAGGTAGACCACAAAGTAAAATATACTTAAGGTAGACCAAAGTAAAATATACCTCAGGTAGACCAAAGTAAAATATACCTAAGGTAGACCAAAATAAAATATACCTAAGGTAGACCAAAGTAAAATATACCTAAGGTAGACCAAAGTAAAATATACCTAAGGTAGACCAAAGTAAAACACACCTAAAATAGACCAAAGTAAAATATACTTAAAATAGACCAAAGTAAAATATACTTAAAATGGACCAAAGTAAAATATACCTATGAAGTTCAAGTGATACAACTACTAAATACACCTATATACAATGTCAATAGGCAGTTTGGCGTTGTGGTTCAGTGCTTGCATTGTAACCGAAGGATACTAGGTCCAACACTAATACATGTACTGATAAGCATATGTGTTCTTAGGAAAGACACTTAATAGACATTGCCACAACCCAGTGGTCAGTTGTAGCTGTGGGATGTAGTAATGGGCCGGGTTGTAGCTCTGGGATGTAGTAATGGGCCAAACTCTGTCACTGCAGGACCCGTATACTGTACATTAGCATACTTTGGATACAGATAAGTTTAGCCCCCATACTGTACATTGGCATACTTTGGATACAGATAAGTTTCGCTTTACTTACAGTAGCAACCTGATGAAACAAGATCTTTGAACAAAATGAATGCAGACATCATGTTTGTGTAAGTTAAGTTGGTGAACGAAAGAGTTTTAAAACCAAGGTCCTCCTGAATAAATGGATAGTTTTATGAAAGTTGTGAACAAGGTTTAAAAGTTTATTTTCACTCAATGTCAAGGTTTAGCAATTACTGATTAAGTAGCCTGGTGGTAACTTGCTTTATCCTTGCATGCACAGGAAACAACAGTCGTTATAACACAGATATTTTTTATATCCTTCGAGGCAGCTTTTGAGTTACCATATATTTAACTGGGTATTTTCCGACCAAACTCAATTTAATTGCTAAAATTGCCCATTAAGATTTAATAGTTATAATGACAATATTCTTGCCTGTAATATCTTTGTTAAAGCTCTGATATCATGACTAGTGGCAGGTAACCTTGGATTATGGGCATAATGCTCGTTAGCAATCAATAACGCAACTTTGTTTGTGGCACAGAATGGAGTTGCAGAAGGTGCTAAAACTGTAACAAAAGTAAAAGTAACTTATTATGTTCTGTTACCATTTGTAACAGACATATTGTAATTTTAGAAACTGCTCTTCTGTTCAAAAAAAGAAAGATTTATTTTAAACCAGGTTTCATTTGATATACAAAGAAACTTCAAGAATTCAGATACAATCAAATAAGATGCCTTGATTAAGGTTCACAGTATGGAAAACAGATAGTATGCATATATACAAAGAGTCCAGCACTTGTGTGTCTGCATTGTAACTGATAGTTACCAGGTTTAATGCTTGATACTGATCCCAATACACAATACCGATAGGTGTATGTGTCCTTGGGCAAGACACTTAGCAGACATTGCTCTAACCCAGTGGTCACTAACTAGTTGTAGCACCGTGGGTGTCTGCCAACAACCAACTCTGGCCTAAATCCCCTGTCCCAAGCCACGGTAGAGGACTTCACCCACATAGAATATATTATATAAAGTAAACTACCACTTACCAACACTGACAAACACTTCATCTGTGCGTTTTTCAACAGCAGGGGGATTGGGCGACCTTAAATGACAATAATAAAACCCCTGATGTTCAAGCAAAGTTTCTCCAATCATTAGTACATGTTTGTTTTGATTTGGGAGCATGTGGCCATCTTTGTACCATTGATAATGCACGGGTACTGGATCCCCCTCTGCCTTGCAAACCAACATTAAATCATCACCAATTTTCACTGATTGGGGCGTTGGTTGCTTCATAATTGAGATGTAAGGCTGAAATGAAGTAACTTATGTATTCATGATTAATGATTATACTATTATATTACTTTACATAACACTGTTATAGAGTACAATATTGGGGTAATGTGCTAACTTTGCTCTACATCCCAGGTTGATTGGCATATAGTGCTGTACCTGTAGGGCATCACCCATAGGGATTAAAACCATAAACAATCAAAATGAAGACATTGCATGGCTGTTTGTTTGCGGTTAATTTCAATATGTGAGTTGGTATGACCTTTGTTAATTTGTTGCAAGTAACAAACACTGCTGTGCAGTCACTACTAATGTTAAACAGTATAACAAAATTCTTAATTATCTCTTTGAAACAATATCAAAGATTAAGTTACTAAGTTAAGAACAAAGAGAAGAGAATCAACAGCAAAACAAAAGTCAGTAAAACGCGTTATGAATAAAAGGTGTGGGACATGGTATCAGTTAAAAGTTTGGCTTTTGCACCCAAACTTTTTTTAATTGGTTCAAAAACTTCAAATTTCATTTTTATTTAATTGTTCAAATTGTAACCCTACCTTTGAAGGTTTATTTAGGTTGTTAAGACTTGAAAACATGGCTTGATCAAAAAGATGGTTTGGTTGAGCATGAGTAGAGTGACCATTGGGTACGTAAGATGGCCCAACCGATGAGTATTTGCTGCATTCTGGCATTGGTGTGCTCATGAACTGTTAAATATATATGTTATAGGCCTATATAAATATTCTGCAAATTTAAATACAATATAATTTTTTCTCCTGTTGCTAAAATAAAAGGCTGGTATATTTTCTAAGAACTAATCTTTTCGCCTAAAATTATCTTATATAAAAAGTATTAACAGATTTAATTAAAACTAAACTTCATCTGCTATGTAGCTTAATGTCAGAAAAAAAAGAATTTCAAAAATATAATATTTGTGATAATTGTAAATAAATTTAGTTTTTTTAATTTGGCCACAGACCACAAACCTGGTATAGCATGATAAGCTAGCTCACCCTTAAATATTTGCATTGCAATAATTGGTAAACATTACAACCAAAACCAATGAATATAAATTGGCGTATAAAAAGGTGTACATACATTATATAAATACAAAGCTCTTACTTTTTGTTGAGATTTTTCGAGCATCCACAAATCTATAAAATATTCTAATTAAAAGACTACAAGGGTTTTACAATTACTACCAAACTACCATACAACAATATGCACAACAAAATCAATACAAAATTACCAGAGTTACAATGGATGCCTCAAGTATATTTTATTGTATGGGAAAAAACATATACATTTTAAATATATAAACTACGGACAAGTCTATTAAAACAGTTCAGCGTAAAACAGTAACAAATATACAGTAGAGTGGCAGAGGCCTGAACACTTTCAGCACATAATATCCAAATAACCTGATCGCCTTTTAAACAATTAATGGGAGTCGTGAGGAAACGGTTTTATAATACTTTAAATGCTCTTTGTTTTCTATTAAATGGAACGAGAAAATAGAATAAAAGTGAGTCCCATCTCCCCCACCCTAATATATGTAACATATTTATAACAATATATTATACTATTAGTTTTGTTACATACACCTTACCACATACCATTAGCAAGCTTCTCAGCCGCGCATCTGCATGGTAGTAGGTGAAGGAAGCTCAACAAATAATCAACGGTTTTGTTTCGTTTCTTCAAACCCTCAATTACAAGTGTTGGGGCATGGATGGTTTTGAAACTATTTATCTCATCCTCACTGAGTATAATCAAGAAAATTACCAATGTTTTAAACAACCTAATAACTAGTAATAAGCAATAATAAAAGTGTTGGGGTAATGAACCAACTCTGGCCTAAATCTGAGATTCAATGGCTTGCCCTGCTGTTGGACATCACTCATATAGAATAAAAGTAATAATTTAGTTTGGTTGTTCTCTCTATTGTAATCATAATTGTCTAATTGATCAAATTACTTTATGTACAGCCCAGTGGCCAGTGATAGTTACGCATACCATAGAGATATCTCCTATAAATCGCAATAAAAATGTAAATACAATAACAAGTTTCCTTATGTGGAGAATTAGTGCCGCCTATCCCCTTGACAACATTTTATGTGAATGAGGGTGTAATTGGCCAATTCCAGCCTAGATCCCGGGTTCAATATAAAATAGAAGTAAATGTGAGTTAAATGAGACAATTAAACATAAGCAGAATTGCAAACAGCATCCCAAACTTGTAAACATCATACAGTGGTTGTATCCCACCTGAATAAATGATCCCTTTGTTGCAGATGATAAACCAAAGTCCGCCAACCACTTTCACCATCATTGCGGAGATAAGAAATAAGTCGATTAAGAATTTCTTGTGGAACTTCTGATATTAATATTAGGTTCCTTATGGATGAAGTTGTATGCATGTTTTATATGCACAACAAGACTTGTAGGAGGCTAGAATTACTTATACAAAAAAACTATTGGTCTATTGTCAGTGCAAGAGATGTCACTTAATTAACAGACTTCAAAAACTAATACAAAAACAGACAAAAAAAACGAGAAAAATAGAGATATACTTTAAACAGCCATCACAGCGATTTTTTACTTTTGAATACTTTTATATACGAATCATAAGGAGTTTTATGAAGTAAAGGCTTATAAAAAACATCTAAAAGTTTAAGAACACGACTAAACACGATTACTAAAATCGTTAAAAAGTCACATTTGCATATTATTTCGCGGTTGGGGTTTTCCCCATGTTAAACTTGTAAATGATAGAAAACGTATATAATACGAGTTTGACAACTTATGCTTTTATCATATGGTATGTTTATATTTAGGTATGTTTAGGTATCTATGCTTTTATCATGCTTTTATATTCTGGCTAATACATGTAATCTGCTGATTAAACCGTAGCGTTAAAAAGTAGTTTTATTTAAAGATATTGTTGTGCAATAAATGTGTTTATTAAAGAGTTATTAATAAATGGTTCAGGTTTTAATAAAAGTGAAGAAGAACTGGTTTGTTTTAAAAAAAAACAGGGTCTTAAACACACAATTCAAATAAAAGATAAAAAGCTTGTTTAATGTATAAATAAACTTAATCATAAAACAGACAGTACACACTTATTGCAAAGTTAAAATGATACACTATCATTTCCCAACTTGGTGACCATCTGTTTTAAAATTTAGTTAAACCAGGATTAAATTCCTATTCGTTTAAGAATGGCTTAAAAAATGGACCATGGAATGTTTTACTTTACAAATATCTACAAAACAAATGAACATGACAGATCTGGGAGTCTTAGATTTGAAATACACACAGATATACAACAATGTATTTGCAGATGATCAGTAGATGGTATAATACTTATAGAGGCTCATCATTGAGATATCGTTCAAACATTGCATACGCTTCACGTGGTTTATCATGAGGCACCATATGTCCAGCACCCTGGTATGAAACATAATGGTAGTTTAGAATGTCACATATCTATTTCAATGTGGCCAGTTACAAACAAATGTATCCTTGTAGTTGATGGCATTTTTGTCAACTTTTTCTGTTTGACAATTTAGACACATTATTGACCACTGGGTTGGGGTAATAAATAACAGTATCACAGCTTACACACATGTTAACTTACCAGGACTGTAGCATAAGTCAACCTGTCATATACTTTGTAGAAGCCAGCCACTTGTACTTGTCCATATTCATCTCTGGTTGTCCATTTACGCCTTGGAGTTTGTAACTGTAAATTAAACATGCAAAGTTAACATACGACTGATTAAGCACAAGGTGTATAAAATATAGTACCCTGTTATAACTACTATCGTTGTCTGTCGCGCAAAGATAAAAATTTTAGGTTGGGCAAGACACTTAACAGACATTGCTATAACACAGTGGTCACTAATTGGTTAAGTGGTCACCAAATGGGCCAACTCTGAACTAAATCTTATTGTCCCAATATGTCCCATGCCATACTGTAGGACCTCAACCAATTACTATAAAATTACGGAATCCCACACTATATAAACAAACTAACCTCTAAGCCAAGTCTATCCACAAACCACTCCCCACCTAAGTAGTTACAAGCCAAATCCACATCTCCAAAGAACAGAAGTATTTCAATATCTTCCTGAAAAAACATTTGGTAATAGTTTACTTCTAATAGAGCAGTAAACATGGTGTATTTGGGCAAACTGGTGCGCCATGAGACTGGACCATTTGGTTATAGATCAGAGGATACAGGTTCGAAGCTTGACACTGTAACCGCTGGGCAAGAAAGTAATATAAACTGTGCCAAGTTGTTCGTCATGTAGAAAAAAAGCACCAACAAAGTGCAATATGTGGTTTATCTGGTGTTGCATTCATCTATATTCTACACATTATATACAAACTATCCACACAGTATTCACCAAGGCATCAAGTATCATCTTTATTTGTGGTCCTGTGTCTTCAACTTGTTTGTAGTAGTTGTTGTGTACAACATCACTGAAACAGAGGGATTAAAAAACAAAAAGGATTGGTTCATATAATATAATGAATGTAAATTATTTATCCTTATGTGGTGGTGCAACGACAGTCGTTATAACACGGGTGTTCTGTTTAATACATCTAGGGCCAGTCTGGAAGTTACTGCAAATGTAACTTTGTGGTTGATTGTTTTTTCTGTATGAATGACACACTCATAATGGTAGCAGCGACAAGCATTGAACCTAAAACCTCTGGGTTAGAGGCAGGCGTGCTGTGTGCCATGGCGCCTTTAGCCATGCTATAGTTAATACGTTAGGCCTTATTAAAAAACTAACTGTCATTGCCCCACCACATGAGGATAATTAAGTTAAACATTCACTCCACACCTGCATAATTGCCATGAGGTTGGTCGAACATGAATAGCTTCTTGTACATCAGCTCGGTTAAAATACTTTGTTATCATGGATGCATTTGAACATGGAGGAACTAATGATAATGGGCCCATGGATCGTGGTTTTGTCTGCGAGGTAAATAATAGCTAATATATATATGGCAAAAATATCTTCTGCTTATTTCCATGTTTAGTTGCCAGGGTCACAACTCCCATAAACATCAGCAATCATTAATTGCAACTTATTTGTAGTTCATTCACCATAAGCAGTCACGATGTGTGAGAAAAACACCTGTGTTATAACATAGTCAAATAAAGTTCTTCAGGTATATTTATTACTAACTACCTTCTGCTGACAACATTTATTTTCTGGTTGCCAGCTGGTTCATAGTTCATTTATAAAACCTCCGCAATATTAAATTGTGACAGAAAAGCAGTCGTGATATATATAAGTTAAAACATGTCTAAAGTTGTCCCCCATGAGCGGATAAGTGACATTCAATTAATTTTGCAAACTCTTAAACAGTAGTGCGCCTATTAGCACTTCAGTTAGCACACCTGCAGCCTAGTGAAAAAATGACAGAAGATTTCTTTCACACTTATAATACACCTGGCGGCAACACCATATACATAACTATATATTTACCATTTCAAGTACTGAGTCAAATCTCGACCTGGCTACATCTTCAAGCAAAGGTCTTGACTTGACTTTGAACATCTCTGCCTGTGGTTCACTCATACAAGGAGCGTATAGGTTGTAAATATTCAGCCCATCATTCCACACAGCATGCAGGGCCCATGTTAACTGTGTCAAAACAATGTATTAGTGGATATTAAGTTAACAAAACAGGCTTCTATATCTGGTGAGGTCCATACAGTAGAACCCTGGGTTTGGGCAACTCTTGTCCAAAGCCTTGGATTTCGGGAGTAATAAGCCAACTATGGTTTACCTTTAAACTATAAACAGTAGAGCCTTTGACTACTTTACTGTAAAACCTCCTTATATTGGACCCATTAATATCTGGGTTAGAGCAAAGTTAGTATAGACCAAGTTAGGAAACGGATTGTAAAACAACGAGTCTTGTTATCCATTGTCGCGCGTCTATGACGTCATAGACGCCACCATTACGGAGCCCACAGCATAGCATTTTACCATTGCTGGTTGCTGTTTTTCGCCTAAATATTGCGATTTTTTAAGAACCAAGCACTTCTCTCTAAAATGGCTTTCTACTAATGTTATATCTTATCACAATAATAAACCTCACATAAAGAATCAAATTTTATTGAACACTCAATCGATTAAAGAGTAAAAAAAACAGAAAATATCAAGTATACCAACCAGAAATATAAAAGAACATGTTTAAAATATAAAAATACAAACAAAAACGCATAACATTAACATATACTAGTGCATCTAGCTGCAGTTTTACATGTAAATTGCCGTGATTTTACTTTTTGGCTTACAAACTTAACACGTATACCCGGCAACGAAACTTAAGGTATCTTCGTAAAATGTGCCTAATATCGAAGTGACATTGAGGAAAACAATACTGAGTTACTATTTTTGGTCCTCTGCTTGAATTAATAAGCTACCTTTTCTGCGTTCTTGGTCTTTATGAAATCGGAATACGCGAACACCTTATCTGCTAGTACTTAAGCAGTTTGGAGCTGCATGGCCACTCATGTTGGATTATAAATGTAGTATATACTGGTTCTGTAGATTCGTAGGTATGATCATATACTATTATGTAAACTAAGCTGATTGCTGCTAGTATTAATCGCCAATGTAAAGTACCCTGTTAAACCACACTGTACGCTGAAAACCAGTCAAAATACTGATTTACTCCACATTAATTCTTAGATTTAATATTATATAACAAGATTTATATTAAAGATTATATTTTTCAAGTTAAAACAGCCGCTATATGTGTTTGCTAGCTTTTGTATCGCTTACAAGAACCAAATAAACACACGCCGACAATGCATTTGTATAGGGGATTCACGCTCTGTGGGCTCCGTAATGGCGGACACAAGCGCCGTTTCCTAACTTGGTCTATACTAACTTTGGGTTAGAGTATCTAATGGCCACACCATTTCTACAAAAATCTAAAGCTCTCAAAATCCTAACTTTTCCTGTAAGGGAACAAGAGGTGTTTGAAACAGAGCACCTGTGTTATAACGATTGTCCTCTGAATAAACAAAGAAATTTACTTATTTTACCTATCAGGCAAATTCACAGGCATCATATAACTAAAGCAAACCGAAACCCATTAAATCGACATATAAATGTGTAACCACTGACGTGCTCTGGCACTTAAGAGTAAATACGTTACATTCATTCAGGGGTAATGTATAAAGATAAGTTAACTGAAACCCATTATATCTACTCTACATACGAACCTGCATCAAGCAATCAGTTTCAGTAAACCTTGTAAACATGCATTCGACTGTAGCAGTTTCACAGCAAACCCTCTTTAATTCATCCCATTCTGTTTTATCAAACAAACCATGGTAGTAACTGAAGTACATGATAGATGCATGGTTGTATAAGAAATGCATGAGGCCATTGCCGATCAAGATACCCTGGGTGAAAGTTAAAGTAGGTGCTTCAGTCAAGAACTAATGTTTTATAAAAATGGGTCTCAATATATGGACACCATTGCAGTTTAACTTTTCATTTTTATTATTATCAAAACAGGACTAAAGTCATGAACTAAAGCTCATTTACACAATGAGCTTTAGTCAAAAAATGGGTCCCAGTCAAGTGTATTTAGAGACCAATTCAGTATATCTTTAAACTTTGTTTAATTATTAATAAAAATCCATTACCAATACAAATGAGAAAATAAAATTTCAACCAATAGTTAATGAATCACCTTCCAATTTGTATCTGTCATCAAAAACAAGTAAAAACAAGTATGAACATAACAGTTAATGCATTTACCTTCAGATTTGCCGCCATCCAGCTTTGTTGTTGTACAATAGCAGCAGCTAGTGTTGGCACATACACGCCAGCGTAACTCTGTCCACTTAGATAAATATTCATCGTAGCAAATGTTGGGAACTTGATAAAGAAACTTTCCAAAGCGCGGATGTTCGTCTCAGCAGTCTGTTATGGTTGGAATGAATATCGTGTGCGTCAATGAATGTTAATTTTGGATAAGCTATTGGTGACCATAGGTTAAACTAGAGTTCATTAGAGCAATTACTGTTAGAGTTTTTACCAAGACCATAGACGCATAGACAATGAATGAAACAGCCATTACAACACAGGTGTTTTGTTTTACACACCTTATAAAGTGCATAAATAACTTTGTATGTGATTATTTTTACAGGGGTTATTTTATTATATGGCTAACTATTTATATAACTTATGAGGGACCACTGGGTTAGAGCAAGTGTCATTGTGTTATTGCCAAAGGTCACATACACCCACAATGACGACAACATGAGCCTCAAAACCATTCTTTATTTAATGCGACCTTTGAAAATTATTTATAGGCAATACTTTTACTTTATTCACAAATTTTATTATTTCAGTTATGTGTTTTGATTTGCAAAAGTAGTAAAAAGCACCTAAAAACACAGACAAAAACAAGGACGAAACTCCCACTTACAATGTTGTCATTATATCTGCTTAGAGGATCAATATCGTATGAAAAGCCAACACCAGCAGGGGATTCAATGTACAATGTATGGGCAAGTTGGTTCCACGAATATGGATTCCTCTCCAAGTTCCCAGTCTTCTCGTTGAACTAGAAAATAAAATATGTGCTAAAAATACTGTTAAACCGCCCACAATGGTACCAGCATCGAGCATCGAATCCAGTTACGGTGCGCGCGCTCCAACCACTGAGCCACGGGCACTAACAAATAGGAATATTGACACAGATAAAAGGAATATATATAGTAAGCCAGGGTGAGGAAAGCTATAGAACACTCTTTTCTATTCTAATTTTTTCGTCCCATTTTGTAGTAAACAAAGAACATTAAAATAATTATGAATCCGTATTCTCACAACTCATTGTTAATTTTTTTAAACACGTTTAGGATATTTGGGTATTATGTGATAAATATGTCCCATCTTACCCCACAGTACTATATATAAAAAAATGAGTATTGACAAACCTTGTACGGTCCATTCTCTATAAAAGCTCCGTCCAACGAGCTACACCCTGGTCCGCCGTTGAACCAAATCATTAACTTGTTTGACGATGAATCGACGCATTCGTTCAACCTTTCAAGCAAAAAAACAAATAAAGTGGATTTCAATAAGAGTAAGCGTACTAGTTAAAGCATATGCTTCAACTACATGGAAAATGTGTTTTAAACGTAACTTTTTGGGTGAATATATATAGTAGGGTGGTGGAAGATGGGACATCTTTTCATTACATTTTCTCGTCCCATTTTGTAGTAAACAAAGAACATTCAAAGGATTATTTAACCATATCATTACGACTCCCATAGATCATTGTTAATTGTTTAAAAAATGATCAGGATATTTGGATATTATGGACTAAAGATGTCCCGTCTTTCCCCACCCTACTGTATGTTTTTTGTCACGGAAATAAATTGTAGGTATTGATTTGGTAAATTTAAATAAAATGGTAGAATTTTACATTCAATCATGCTGGATTTTTTGTAGTAAACCGTTCGGCGTCGTGACACAGTAAAAGTGCTTGCCTCTGGATCAAATAGTGTATGCCTTTAGGCAAAACACTAAACGGCAAAAACTCCCAACCCGGTAGTCCCTTATGCGGCTCATCGGAAATTCCAAAAATCAGCCATAATTTAAAATAGAAAAACTCTCAGAACTCCTAACGCGTCGCGACATAATATTTAACTCATACAGAATACAATCATTAACGCCTTATAAATATTTACAAGGTGTTAGGCCTACTATGGCCGACACTCCAGATGCTCTTGTGTACACGCCATCGGGCCTCACACAATAATACAATATATAGTAGGGTGAGAAAGATGGGACTCCTTTTCGTTTCATTTTCTCGTCTCTTTTGGTAGTAAACAAAGACCATTCAAAAAAATATAAAACCGTATCCTCACGACTTCCTTAGACTGCTTTTAAATGTTTAATACACGATCAGGATATTTGGATATTACGTGCTAAAGATGTCCCATCTTACCCCATAGTACTATAGCTATATCTACTGACCAGTAATGAAGCTTCTTCGTATCCGAGGCGTCCAGATACCCCGAGTACATATTAAACTCTGGTAGATTGGTTAACCCTGGAAGCTCGGTGATCAAGTCCGGGGTCGACCTCCAATTTTCCTGCTTGACCCGATCATGACCTTTGAACCCTGACGTTATCACGACACCCGGTGACGTGGACAAGAATACAAAACAGCAAAAAAAGCTCGTTAGAGAAATATGCATTTTCTATGCTTCCTATACACAAGTGTTTGGCAAAATACAAAACGTTATATCCACAAAATCATTTTAATAATATGCAGCGCTGAATTTCATTCGAAATCAACCAGAACGGCTTCTGCAGCGGCGCCCTTTGTTTCTCTTAAAAGTCGAGCTGTGGATCTGCAGCGCGGTGGGGAGCGCGATTGCAGTTGGCCCCCGCGGAGTTCGCTGTTTTCGCAGGACCGCGCAGCAAGCGTTCTTATATATATCATATAGTTAGAAAGTAACAGCTATCACAAAAATAATAAGCATTGGCGCCACAAACTTAATGCCAAAGTTAGGTATATTTTCACTCAAACTAAACGTTTTGAATAATGTTATCGACCTGGCCTCACTACGTTTGTATTTGTGGGGTAAGATGGTTCATGTTTTCACTTCCATTTATCGTCCACTTTGGTAGTACACAAGAACATTAAGAAATATGGGGTAACATGGTAGTAAAGATAGAGTATCGTGGAGAAAGATAGGACACTTTTTTTTCTGTTTTCTCGTCCCGTTTGGTAGTAAACAAAAAACACTCAAGGAAATATAAAACTGTAACTTCACAACTCGCATAGACCGTTGTTAATTGTTTAAAACACGATCAGGATATTTGGAACTTATGTGCTGAAGGTGTCCCATCTTCCCCACTCTACTATATCCAATCTTACCCGACAGCACTATTCAAACTGTGTGAAATTTAAAATAAACCATGTTTCGAGTACCTGTAGCCGGCGCAAGGAGTGGTCACTATGTTAAATTCTTTGTGAAATCCGATTTTAAAATCGGTCATCGCGTACGTGGTGTGGAACTCAACACCCGGTAATTACCAGGTTGCTTTTAAAGATTTAGTTTCTTTGTTGGTATCACGAGAACTTCGCCAAAATTCTACGCTTGCGATGATAAATTTTGCCCAAGGCAATATTCGTAATCAGATGCGATAGCAGGCGATGATATATACACTTGGTATCGTAATACAAGACGTATAGATATGCCCATGCCAGGTCAAAAGCAAAGGAAACTGTTCTTTACTATCTGTGTAGTATGTCTGCTGTATAGTTTGCACCTAACCTTCAGGACAGTAACTAGGACTGAGAGGTCGTGCAATGGACCTTATGCACTCGAAGCGAAATGGGCACGGGATATTTCAGCAATGGAAGAGTCAGTTAAAACATTACAAAATTCAATGGGCCGAAATTTGAAAGGAGGACGAAGGTCTTTTAAATTGCACGACGAACATGTAAAGCCGGAAACGGTTAAGACAGATTACTTTAGCTGCAACGACTTTTACAAGTTGCCTAACACAACTAAAGCAATCAAAGAAAACAGTAAAGGTAACAGGGGTATTTCATTCATGAAAGTACGGATTGATGACGTCACAATTCCGGTTGTATTCAAAGAGGCAAACAGGTAAATCGTTTCAGCAATAAATGCGGCAATGTAAAAATATGCGGGTCCATCTACCGAGAACTGTATGAAATATCCCAGTGAAAACTCTTTTTTATTGGAAATTGTCTTTAAATATTACAAAGGTAAATGACGTATTCGGCTGTTTATGACGGCATAGTACTACATGCGGGGTAAGATGGACACCGTTAGCACATAATATCCCATATTTCCGAATCACGTTTTAAATAATTACCAACGCTCTTTCAAAAACGTGAGGATATGTTTATATATTTCTGTGAATATCCTTTGTTTACGATATCAAACTAAACGATAAAAAAGAGTAAACGCAAGAACCATCTTACCCCAAGCTTTGAAAATACTTTGCCTGGTGGAAGCATGCTGAGTGCAGTAAATATGGCCGATATTGAATATACATATTCGTCCCATTAAAGGTAATGAACCTACTTTGGAAACCACTAATGCAATAATGCAGTGATATAAATCTGATCTTATCAATTAGAAGGTACATTGGGCGCATTTATTTACCAAAAGCAAGATTTTGTCAAAATGTTCAGACTAAATATATTCCACCACTTTTTATTAATGCATTATATTGTTAAGTAAGTTTGGTTCGTTTAATATTAGTGCTGTTAAGGCTAATTAATTCTAAAAACCCATAAACATTTTTAATAAAACTTAAAACTGTAAATTACATTAACAGGTTTCTATAATTTACATACAAATTATAAAAGGGATAAAAAATGTGTGAAATATCATACATAGTTGGTTGGGGTAAGATATTCCATGTTTTAGACTTTTTTTTCGTCTCGTTTGGTATTAAACAAAGCATTACAGAATTATATATTCGTGTTCACACGACTCTAAATGAGCGTTGTTAATTTTTTGGAAACCCAATTAGGAAGTATGGGATATTATGTGCTAACGGTATCCATCTTACCCCACATTACTAAATGTTTCAAACCTCAAATAAAATTTTCCATCTATTTTTCTTTAGAAACTTGCGCACTCTAGCGGACGAGTACAAATACCACACAGCGAAACGGGAAGTCCAATACCTGACTGGGTTGCGTGGATTGCCGGGAATTCCACGTTTGTTTGGTTCTTGCGTGCATGAGGAGTCTGTCAAGTAAGATGATGTTAAAATGTTTCGGTGTTTAAAATATTTGTGTTGAAAAATATACTAAAATAATTATATGTTAAAAAACGTTAAAATAAGTCTGTTAAAAAATGTAAAATATTTATGTGTTTAAAAATGTGTTTAAATATACGGTAGGGTGGGGGAGGTGAGACACCTTTTAACTTCATTTTCTCGTCTCATTTAGTAGTAAACAAAGAACATCAAAGAATCATAAAACTATATCCTCACTACTCCCATAGACTGTTGTTAATTTTTAAAAACACGATCAGGATATTTGTATATTATGTGCTAAAAGTGTCCCAACTTCCCCCACCCTACTATATCTGTTAAAATGTGTTTAGATATGCCTCTAAAGATATGTGAAAATGTATTAGTGAAGTAAACGTAATCCTATAATATAGAAGTAGCTATATTTCATTGATTCAATTGCCTTTTGTCAATCCGCTGAACCTTGAATGAGTGAATGAATGAATGAATGAATGAATGAATGTAACTTACTTTATCCTCGCGTGGCCGGAAAACGACAGTCGTTATCACACGGGTTTAACACCTCGTGCCAGCTTTAAGTTACCATGTATGTTACTTTGTGGGTAATTATTTTTTTTATGTATGGCTGATATTTTAGACAACCCATTAGTGACCACTGGGTTGGAGCAATTGCTGTTAAGTGTCTTGCCCAAGGACACATACGCCCACAATGGAGCCTTGAACCCATTACCTCTGGGTTACAGGCAGGTGCGCTAACCACTATACCACGGCGCCGCTAAACCTTTAAATGAATGTGACATATTTATCCTCGCAGGGAGGGAACAACATGCGGTGTCTTTTTAACAAACCTCGTACCGCTAACGAGTTACTATGTGTACCTTTGTCGGTGATTGTATTTGGACTTTTATTTTTAGTTTATCTCTGACAATTTAGACTGGCGTGCACGGTGCAACCTGAGCACCCAAATGTGCCACGGGTGCACCAGTACGGAAAGGTAGCCTATACAAGGGTGCATCAAAAACTTGCTAAACTAACTAAGCAGATATTTTTTACAGAAACTTTTCATGAACTAGCGGCGTATATTTTAGGGTTTAGACAACCCGTAGAAATACTACTGTAATAACAAAGCTAAGGATTATTAGCATAATAGTATTAAGCCATTAATTGACAAGTTATGTAGGTACCTTGTGGAACGCATAGACGGCTACACAATATGCAACGATAATGGGACAACCCTCAACTGCTCGGAAGCCAAGTTTATATTGGAGAAGGTCGGGAGTTCCCCGGATCCGATACTGGCGTCGCTTACACTTGCTTACAGCACGGTTCGACTGTTTAAGTTATTAGGTGAGTTTAGAGAGGTTTATGTTTCTATATATAGGATATCAAATACAGTAAATTATGTATATTCTATAAATTAGGTTAAGGTGCCATACGTGCCAAACATATGGATTACAGTATAGCCTACCGCGCAAAGTTGAGTATTCTATAAGATTAAGGTTCTACGGCTAGCCACATCAAGAGTTTCGAGATATCGGATAGACTAAAGGTGGCTGTACACAGTATCCGGCATGCGAATTAGCTTGCGAAGTCGTATGCAAACCCATTACCAAGTTCCGCATGCGGCAGCGAAAACAGACAAAACGGACGAATTCCGGATACTGTGTACAGCATCCACCTTTAGTTAATTGTCCAAACAAGGCATAATACGTCATTGCGGGACGTCGTTGTGGCCGAAAAAGACAAAAGTGTAATGTCAAAATAATGCCAGCGTGACGTATAAACATGACGTCACGTGATCAAATAAAAAAATTGCAGAAGAGCGCCACCTGCTGTTCGAAGATGTGTCAGGAGTGAATTTAATGGTCACGTGGGATTGGGAACTTATCCTGGTTGATGCTGATTCCTTGGTTTTCTATAACGAATCGAGGTGAAGCTAAACTCTATTTATTGCCCCATTTGGTAGTAAACAAAGAACATTCAAAACATCATAAAACCGCACCCTCACGACTTCCGTAGACTATTGTTAATTGTTTAAAACACGATCAGGTTATATGAATATCATGTCCAAAAGTGTCCCGTCTTACCCCACCCTTCTAAATAGGAAATTATATTATATTGTGGTAGATAAATAATGAGTTGCCTTTATTCTTTATTAGGTTGGGGTAAGATGGTTTATATGTACATTTTTATGGTCTCATATGGTAGTATGCAAAGAATATACCGTCTCCATCAATATATTCGAATATTTATCACCGCGTCGCATCCGCATGAGGGCGATATTTTACCATTTTTTAAATTTATAACTTGCTACGCTAGACGAATGTTTTCTTGAGCAAGACATTTAACAGCAGTTGCTCCAAACCAGTGGTCACTGATGTCCAAATTGTTGGCCCTATACAGAAAAAATCCCTTAAAAGTAATCCCCCACAAAGTTATATGCGAGGTAACGCAAGGATAAATAAGTGACATTGATTGATTCATTTATTTTTCGTCCAATTTATTTGACGTTGTATTTTGTTTTTACCGCAACTATATAGTGGGAAGGAGAAAGATGGGTCACCTTTAGTACATAGTACCCAAATATCCTGATCGTGTTTTAGACAATCAACAACGGTTTATGGAAGTCGTGAGGATACGGTTGTGTAGTTCTATTTAATGTTCTTTGTTTACTACCAAAAGGCAAGGGGAAACAGAATAAAAACTTTTCCCAACTTTCCCCACCCTACTATATCTGTAGCGTGTTTAAACGACTGTTGTTGATTCTTCTCTCAGTTTTTAAACATGATCTTGGCGATCGTTTTTGAAGAGGTAAATTAAACATACGTTTTTATGTTTCAGAATGTTCTCGAAAATCTACTGCGAGTATAACGACCAGTGCCCAGGACCATCAGGCAATTTGTGGATATTTAACTCCCTAAACTCAAGAATATACGAGACATGTAGGGACTTGAGGGGAATATGTTTAGATAACCGGTGTCGTGGGTTCGACGTTGGACTGCATGCGTGTGGAATAGCCGAGTGGTATCTATGCAAACTATCCAGGTATAATGTAGAGTTTGGGGTAAAATTGTACAAGTAGTCTGGGGTAAGATGGTACGTGTAGTCTGGGGTAAGATGATACGTGTAGTTTGGGGTAAAATGGCACGTGTAGTTTGGGGTAAGATAGCATGTGTAGTTTGGGGTGACATGGTGCACCCGGACAGGGGTAAGGTTAATTATGTTTTCATTCTCATGCATTGTCCCATTTGGTTTCACATAAAAAATATTTACGGAAATTTAACACCGTATTCTCACGATTATAAAATACACTTTTTGATAAATTGATAAAACACGTTAAGGGAATGTAGGATCTTAGGATCTCAGGTGCTAACAGTGTCCATCGTGCGCAGTATAAATCGTTAAATTTCTTCAATAGAGCCTCCCCTTTACATAAATTATAAATCTCTTCGCAACTTCATTTTTTTAATTTTATAGATTCTTGGTAAAAGACAACCACATGCAAAACTCTTACAACGAGATATGTTCGTGTTTAAGACAACCCGATCCTGACAATAGATGTTCTTTTTCACATGCAAGCAATCGATTAAAGAAGTTATTACAAGCTTATATATCTATGCAATAAAATCGACACTTTATATTATGTTACTTCTGCTACCAGGCATATTGTAAATATTCTATCAGCAGCTTATCTGGTATGAAAAAAAACGTAGTTTATCTCTGAAGTCTTTCCGGTTGGCGGACGAAACGTTGGACATATACTACGTTTTTACACCAGATGAGCCGTTGAAAGATTGTTTATTGGTTCTTATTTACTCCATCACTGCGTATTCTGCTACTATTGATAGAATAAGAAATGACCATGTAATCGAGGAAATGTCGACGTTTTGCTAAGACTGAAAAGTGTTGCTATTTTCCGTGGAAAAATTGTGTGTTTTTTTTAAAAAAGTCATTTTCTTATACGTTCTTAAGCAATTAAATTAAAATAATTTTTAAAAAAGTCATTTTTTATAGGTTCTTAAACAATTAAATTAAAATAATTATTGTCGGTAAAATTTTTGTAACGAAAATCCTTATATAGTAGGATGGGGGAAGATGGGACACCTTTTCATTCTATTTTCTCGTACATTTTGGTAGTAAACAAAAAACATTCAAAGAATTATAAAACCTTGTCCTCGCGACTTTCATAGGCCGTTTTTAATTGTTTAAAACACGATCAGGATATTTATATATTTTGTGCTAAAAGTGTCCCGTCTTCCCCCATCCCACTATATTCTATTTGCACAGCATGTGATTATATCGAATAAATGTCGTGTTTGATCGGTGGCTGTTTATGTGGAATTCAAAATAGAATTGCCGTGTGCAGAGGAACGCTTGTTTAGAAAGAGAACAAAAACTAAAATAATTTTAGGTGAACGATACATTTGAATGAACCGGCCATTTACTTTGAAATAATTTAGCAAATGGAATATAGTTTATTACAGCGAAAAGCCGAATTAAAAATATCATTTGTACACGGACACGTTTGAAATACAAATTAGACCTAAAAAGTTAAATAAATCGACCATAAAAAAACGAATAAAAATATCTTCCATGTTTTCATGAGGTTCGACATTTCGTCACGAACCCAGCCCTTCCCGTTTCGTCTTACCAGTGAGCTCGATACAAGCTTACATAGTGACGTATTTAATCCCTTTTACCACGTGACAGCTACACACCTTATCCCGGTTGCTTCTTACATCCTGCTTGCTCTATATGTGATGTAATGTTAAGAACGAGCACCGAACTAAGTAGATCGTTCAATTATTAAAGCGGTCCCCGTCTCTACTTCGTTGTAGTATCTATCCTCCAACGACAGAAATAATCGCCTCCCCTTTAACTAACTCAACACGAAACGTTGTGAAAACAAAATCATATCTTAAGATCTGCTGCCACAAGTAAAGAAAAAGTTTTTTAAAAAATTATATTTTTATTAAATAAATAGTTTACAAAATAAACTGCAAGACACCGTTTTAGCCTTTTTACTAACTAATGAAATGTAATATAGTTGAAATGTGACCGTTACACCCATTATACAAATATCTCATGTTAGGATATTTAATTATTACAAAAATATTGTTCTAATTGGAAAAAAGACGGCATGTTAAACAAAAGAATTTTGCAGATTTTAGTTATGTTAAAAAAATTGATCCGTTTTTTCCTCGTGTGCCATATTGCCCCATACGACCTCATTCCCAGTGTGCCATCTTACCCCAACCTACTATATTTTCACATCACATTTTGTATGTTTTCAGTTGACCCAGTTGTTAGGGGTGAAGTGTAATTTGGCTACAGTGGGTTAATCGAGCATCGCGTACAAAAGAAAGGGAAAATTCGTGGCATCTTTTTCGCGTTTCGTGAAGTCGCCGTTAGCGTCGCATCGATTCGGAACAACCGCATGCGGAGTTAACGTCGAAATTTGCGCTCGCCTCCCGCTTATGAATAATGCAAACGCTTCTATGAAGTGCCTGCAGCACAAGATGGAGAGATAACATGGAACGCGAAAAACGGGGGGTAGGTTTAGAGACATTGCAAGTCTGTCCCACACTAATCCGTTTTTCTGCATTAGGGGCACCGGACACGGGTAATAAAAAGGTTCCGACTGTACAAAGTCGATATATTGACGGAGGGCTATTACGTACAAGTGCGATCGAAATCAAATGGAATCTATGGCTGCAATTTTGATTAGAATTAATGGCACGGAAAAGTTGACTTTATAACTTTTCTGTGAAAAAAAGATAATTAAATATGACGCCATTGTATATTAGATAAGCGTACTACTTTACGGAAGATTGTCAGCAGGTATTTTCAGTATAGCAGCCGTTGTTTCTATTTGAGAAAAATCGTATATTTTTAGCAGCCAGGCAGGCGTGTGTGTTATTGATTGTACATTCATGATAAGACGGCAGCATTCTTATAAAGCGACTGTTTTTTTATAAAAATACGACTATTTATGTTTATAAATATCCGACAACGAATAGTCATAACCGTATAAAAACGACTGTTTTTGTATTTTATTTACAATAGAACTGGAACGTATTGTAGCGTATATAACTTCTAATAAACTGCAGCGAAAGTGGATTTCTGACAAAGACAGTCGACCGACTCAGCCATGTTGTAAAAGGTGAGATTTGTTGTTGCTTTTCAAGATTTAGCGCAGTCTCATTTTTTTTACAAAAAAAAATTGTTTTTACAAACTTTTCAACACAGTTTCGACCCAACTAACGGGTATGGAAGTAGCTATGGCGGGTATAGATGGAAGCTTCTCTTTCCACGCATTGAGACGAGCCAAAAGCGACAGGTTTGGGTATACATCAAACATACTTTATATTTTTAACAACTTAGTGTTTTTAAACTTGTTTAACGATTGTTATTGTGTTTCAAATTAACCTTCTCTTCGTTGCCGGATAAATCATATAATATTCGCTATCTCGTTTGGGCAGACGCATAACATGTACATTATGTTAGGCATGTTTAGAACCAAACAAGCCCTTTTAATGGGCATACTCCGGTTTACAACCCAGTTACCCTGCGTGTAGGGCTGCTGTGAGATATCGCTTATACCAGCGTTTCTTACACTGGGGTAGATTTACCCCTGCGGGTAAGTCCCTTTTCTTTAAAGGGTAAATAAGCTACCAATCGAAATCCACATCGGTTGGCGGGACAGAAAAAAAATGTATCATTTGTAGTATTTTACCAGACGTTGAACTCGTTGCCAAAAAGCATGCGCATTAGTCGTAGCCTATTAAATATAACTGATGTAATTAATTGTTTTCGCTTTTTTATAAATGAGCACCATATTAAATATTGGAGGTAAATCTGATAAGCAACTTTGTTAAAAGGATAAAGCATACAAAAAAGTTTAAGAACCACTGGCTTATACAGTACTGTGGGGTAAGATGGGATAGTCTTAGCACATAATTTTCAAATATTCTGATCGTATTTTGAACAATTAACAACGGTATTTTACAGTGGAGAGGATACGGTTATATAATTCTGTAATAATTATCATTTGCTTGCTACTAAATGGGACGAGAAATAAGATGAAAACATGTCCCATCTTCCTCCATCCTAGTATAAATATTATTGAAACTTTACAAAGCCCAATTATTTTAAAGAAATAGAAATCATTAAAAATATAACTAAAATGTCGCCTATTCAGATGTCGTTTAATTTCACGTATAACTGTCGCAAACGAAAACACAAGCAATAAAGCTAAGCGTTTTAAATAAAGTAGAATGGGGAAGATAGGACCTACTTTGATTTTCTCGTCCCATTTGGTAGTAAAACAAAAAAATCAAAGATTTATAAAACCGTATCCTCACAACTCCCATAGACCGTTGTTTGTTTGTTTAAAACACGATCAGGATATGTGGACATTATATGTGCTAAATGTGTCCCGTCTTCTCCCGCCCTACTAAATTACTGTTTAATCAATTTTCATATAACCGGCGCCAGCGGTAAAACTCAATATTTTTTTTAAGTTTACCTAAACAGCGTTTTGGTAGTTGCGGGACACTTTAAATCCAGATTGCAATAAATTGAATTGCTTGTTATCTAAATTAACTTATAGTTCCCGAAGCTCTAGTCTTACAAATCCAGGGCTGCTACATGTCCATTAATTACCTTCTATTCATGTATTTATTGCAATTGTTTTAATGCTCATGAACAAAAGAAACGGTAAATGAATGAAATGCTCGCCGTGGGAATCGTTTAACTTTGTCGTTTTATGAAGATTCTCCTTTGGGTATGTTACTCAAATCAACGTCAATGCTAGACAACAGTAAACATGATAACATGCACTGCCAGGGTATTGAAAGTTCAATCTATTTACATTAAGGTCTGTATAAGACGACATACAGGGTTGGAGAAGCTATCAGAATGATTTACTGCAGTGTTGTGCGACTTGACCGACAGCTAGCGTATCAACATGTATATATATATGGCTATATGACAGATATATTTATACCGCATAGCGTTTATATCATTGCATGGTCCAAGCATTATAGTCCTACAAACAACATATTAGCCTATGTGTAACAATATGGAAGAAAATTCACGGTTTTAAGTTTTTGACAGAAAAGCAACTTATTCCAGACAGAATAAATATTGTCCGAAATATAAATTTACATATGAGTATAGTGATTTTATACATTTGTGTAGAACAGGTATATTGAATGCAGCAGCTTTGTACATCAGTAAGAAAAAAAAATACGTTTTAGCGTTGCTTTAAAAGACCAGAAAACCGAGTTATTTTAATGCAGGTCGGTAGGTAGTAAGGTAGGGAAAGACGGGACACTTTAGCACATATTGTCCAAATATTCTGATCGTGTTTTAAACAATTAACAACGGTTTATGTGAGTCGTGAGGATACGGTTTTATAATTCTGTTTTGTTTACTAACAAATGGGACGAGAAAATAGATTGAAAATATGTCCCATCTTACCCCACCCTACTATATATGAACAATCGTCTATCTCCACTATACAACCTTTGTGAGTAGTGTGGGTGTCAACATTCATTACGAGGTTTTAGTTTTAGACCTAAACTAGTGGAAAAGCCCCTTTATGGCATTCCACCATAGAATACAACAGAATAATTGCTCCTTGTTCGAGAAAACGTCATTAAGGTGTTTAAGTTAAGCTTTTTATGGGATTGTGTGCGTAAAAATAGCTTTGTACTAAAAACACAGCAATTCGAGCTAATTTTACGCAAGTGCGTCAAAAAAAACATACAGAATCGAAACCCCGAAAGAATATAGTTGGCAATATAATGCAGAAACCCCAACTAAAAGTTGTTATGTCTTTGTATGCATTACATGTTTAAAGGTTTTTGTATTAAGTTTAAAATGGTTGGTTGCTGCATGTCCTATATTAAATTAAATTAGATAACATGCAGTTATTCAAACCATTTTAGTCAAAACCTGTTAACTTATACGTATTAACAAATATTTAACTAAAATTTGTAGAATTTTCTTGACCCGACATTGTATTAAAATACAAAGTAAACAAAGCTATTTGTAGGCTTTACTTGAAAAACTTTTAAAAGATTTATTTTAAGCTTCAATTTATGATATTACTTGCTCAATAGCTAACGTTACAGCTCAGTAAATCAGGTCATTTATAAAATAATATTAACAGCTTAGGTATTGCATTATAATACACTAAACCAAGTTATAAGACTGTGGAGTAAGATGGGATACCGAAGCAGCCATTCCCATATTTCCAGAGGATACGGTTACGTTTCTAATCGCGAGGATACAGATACAAAATTCTTTGATTATTCTTTGTTTATTACCAATTGAGACTAAAATAGAATGAAAACATGTCCCACATTACACCAACCTACAATTATATCTTTGTATGCAAATAACTTTCAAGGGTCTTAGTTTTGTTTAAATTTGTGAGCCTGCCTAGCATTGCATTGGAATACAAAAGGATGGAACCACGGCTCATAGAGCTAAGGTACTTGTTTTCGCTGCATCATAAATATTAATGCGGACAACGCATGTGCCATGAAGTGAAACAACCCATCTTTCATATTCTTATATGGCAGTTTGACGATATTCGTTAAGTTAAAAATATTTTCTGAAATTTTAGTTTAAATTTTAGACTGTATGCGTTAAAGTTATTGGGTTATTAAAATTTAAAGTATATACTGTGGGAGAAGATGGGGCACTTTTAGCACATAATATCCAAATATCCTGATCGAGTTTTAAACAATTAACAACGGTCAACGTAAGTCGTGACTTTACGGTTTAATAATGTTTTTTGTTTACTACCAAATGGGACGAGAAAATAGAATGAAAAGGTGTCCCATCTTCCCCCACCATATTATATTCCTTTTTTACGATTGTCCTATATTTTAAATTTAGGTTAATTTTTAGTTTAATTTGTAAAATACTTAACGTTCGATCGATATTTTTTACACAGTTTTCGTTTATGTGTTCGTTATGGGCGTGTTTGTTTCTTGCGTTGTTTGAGCGGAGCCACGCGCGCGTCTAAAATATTAAAAGGTCTTCACAAAATTCTACTTTAACGAGCCCAGCTAAGTGATGTTCGGTTTAAAACGTTTCATTATCATCGAGTATTCGGTGCGGAACACTCACAAGATCACATTTGTGGAGCAGTGGCCATCAATTATTAAGCAAATAATAGTGACAGCGCGCCACCCAACGGTAGATTAATATTTCACATCACTAAACTCGCTTAAATTTCGCATGTTACAACAACGCTTGCTTTTCGTGGGCCACGTTAAGTCTCGATCACTCTTTGAATAATGCATCACCTCGTACTCAGTACAGAACACATCGTCTCCCACCTAACAGCGTTTTATTTCTTTTACAGAAATGTGGGCGTGTCCCGCCCCCCATCCAACCACCACGCAGAAGGGACCGCTACCCTGCTTATTCCTTCACCCAAATCTTGTAAACTAAGCGAATCTTGTAGGAACAGCGGACGAAGTACTCCTGTGTCGTCACAAAGTAAGTTCTCAAAATCCTTAACAATATTTACAACTATATCACATTTCATTATCAAGTTACAATACCACTGACTGTACAATGAAATTTCGTTATGTTTTGTAGTTTCTTTTGTAAAATATTTTTTTACTTATTTCTAAATAAGCATTTGACTCAGAAACAAAGTTTCTTAAGGTGTTTGCCATAAATAGTGTTCAATGGCGTTCTAATATTTTACTAATTAACTACTTTACAGAATGTATTACGTAAAATATGTAAAATATAAGTAAGAAGGGGGAAGATGGGACACCTTAAGCACATAATATCCAAATATCCTGATCGTGTTTTTAACAATTAGGTCTATGGGAGTCGTGAGGATACGGTTTTATAATTCTTTGAATGTTCTTTGTTTACTTCCAAATGGGACGAGAAATAGAATGGAAAGGTGTCCCATCTTCCCCTATCGTACTCTATATATAATTAGAAGTTTCCAAATACACCCGAAATTGCACTTTTATTGCATATCATGCTAAAATGTATTTCTGGCAGTTCATACTTAAAACACATGCTGTAATAACCGCTGTGTTTTGCAATATCAAATATGCTTAACCTAACTTACAAATGTAGGCGGCGAATTGTTAAAATTGCGGAACAGTTTCAAAGGCATAGCAGCGACTCAAAAAGGGGTTATGTCAGCGCGTAGAAAGTGTGTGCATTCTATTTATAGCTCGCATCTCTTTGTTTGAAGCCGTTTAAACGCGTGCATTATTCATAACTGACAGCGCATGCGCAGTTGCGTTGCAAGGGCAACAATGCAGCGAACATGCAACGTTCGCTACGTCGATGCTTTGCGGTCACAAACCCCACAAAAGACAGATTTCGTTTCTCTCGAAACCGACGCCCCCACACCAAATAGGCGCTCATATAAACAACAGTGCAGTTAGTCCAGCAAGAAATCTGTACTAACTTTGTATGTATTGACCGCCGTAACAGGGAACGAGTGTCGCGCCTTAATACCATAACAACTTGAATAAGACGTCATTTACGTTAGGCTTGTACCGCTAGGTACCAGTAGAGCGCATGTCAATTTCACGCCGTTTTTCACGTACAAGTAAACACAACGCATCTATGTAGGTAATACTGTTTTTAATATTTACAACATTTACAAGAAAATACAGTAGATTAGGTCAAGATTCCCACTTTTCATGCTCTTATATTGTCCCATTAGTTAGCATATTATACAATCATACATATACGGCTTGCGTTGCTAATTGTTAAAAACACAATCAAAACATGGGATATTATGTGCCAACGGAACTCATCTTACCCAACAACACTATTTTACGAACTATTGAACGGCTACCGAGGCAATTAACACCTGCAACACCATATAACATATATACACAACTATGTATTATTCAATGCATAAACTTTACTTCGTAATTTAAAGATGAAAACAAAATTGCCCCGTTTACCTAAAAGCATTTGTCGCATATGTTGTTAAGCCTCGTGGAGACGCATGAATTATTTAACTTTATTACAACTGACATAGCATTTGGGAAAAGCATTGGAAAGCAACAATATGTCTTACCTGATGTATCTGTATAGTTGGGTTAATGCATCCATATTCAGGCGATTCTAAAAAGCCTCGTTCTTTTGGTAAATCATAATAACAACATCATGAACAACCTATATAGTAGGGTGGGGGAAGATGGGACAACTTTTGATTCTATTTTCTCGTCGCATTTGATAGTAAACAAAGAACATTTAAAGAATTATAAAACCCTATCTTTACGACTCCTATAGACCGTTGTTGAATGTTTAAAACAAGGTCAGGATACTTGGATATTATGTGCTAACGGTGTCCCATCTTTCCCCATCCTACTGTACTAACTTTAGCCAATATAAGATAGCACAGGTTTTCATTCTCTTTCACCGTTAAATTTGGTAGTAAACAAAAAATATTACAGAATTACACGACCGTATTAATTATTCAAAACGCAATTCAGAATTAGATTCAGGTGCTAACGGTATTCTATCTTCCCCATAAGAGTATATACCTTGACATGCACACTAACTGTGCACAGACCAACTGTTAACAATACAGCAGCACATCCAGCGCAGAACTAAAGCGCTGATTGCGAACGAAATTCCATTTTTACGTTGATTACTTAATAAGAGGCAGCCGCCGCTTTAATTAATCAATGATTAATTGATCAATGATTAATTCGAATAATTTAAGTCGAATCATTCACCTTGCGGGGATGAAGCAACTGCTGGCAAATTAGCCAGTATATCCACGGATGTAACTTTGTAGTTGATCCAATTTGTGTTTATTTCTATTTATGTAAGGTTGACAATTTGGACGTTTTGTTATTGACCAATTGGGCGACAGTTTACGTTAAGTGTCTTGCCCAAGGACACACACACCTACAGCAATGGTAGCAACATTAAACTTGGTATTTTAAGGTTAAGATACAAGCGCTAGAACTACTGTACCAATTCATTTACTTTTGTAGGTTGGGGAAAATGGGACGCCTTTCATTCTATTTTATCATCTCATTTAGTAGTAAACAAAGAACATTCAAAGATTTATATAACCGTATCCTCACTCCCATTAACTGTTGTTAATTCTTCAAAACACCATCAGGATATTTGGATATAAAGTGCCAGCACCAACAGCGAATACATAAATAACCACCCCTTTTTTTTACAGACGGCTGCGCCATCAGTTCTGAAAGAATCACAATCAACGTATCAGGTTTGAAGTACGAAACTCAAGACAAAACGTTGAAAACTTTTCCTGAAACTTTACTCGGCGACCAAAACCAACGAATACAACATTTCGATCCGATCAGAAACGAATATTTTTTCGATAGAAACCGTCCTTCCTTTGACGCAATACTTTACTACTACCAGGTTAGTAGGAAGATTTATAACCAGTGTGTAAACCTTTTTGCGCCAATTAAATATTAGGCAAAAATTCTTAGGAAAGGTTACCTACTGTTTAAAATAATAGTTCCTTGGGGTAAGATGGGATACATTTAGAATATAATATCTCATATTTACCTATCGTGTTTTAACAACGCTATTTTAGAGTCGTAAGGATACGGTTGTATGATTCTGTAAGTATTCTTTATTTACTACCAAATAGTACGCGAAAAAATAAAGAAAACGTTGACCACTTTTACCCCGACCGGCCATACATTTCGAAACACGTTGTGTGTCTCATATGTGTCAAAAAGAATTGCAACATTCACCATATGTATTCTTTACAGAGCGGAGGGCGTTTAAGACGACCTGTTAACGTCCCCATCGATATTTTTACGGAAGAAATAAAGTTTTACCAACTCGGCGCAAAAGCGTTGGGTAAATTTAAAGAAGACGAAGGATACATCAAGGAAAAGATTAAACCTCTGCCGAAAAGTGATTTCCAAAAAGATGTTTGGCTGTTATTCGAGTAAGTTTAAATCTAGGAAGACTATAAGGGTTGTCGGTTTGTTTCTAATAAATAAAGGGGTTTGTTTTGTATTTTTGGTCACGGGAAAAGTCTAGAAAAGACCACGCTTGTTGATAAAACAGAAATACAAAACTTATTCTATAAAGGCGATATCATAACACCATGATCCCCTCGATTTTTTCAATTAATTTGATCTCGATATCGGATTTTCCGAGATTAAAAATGATATTGTGTCCATCGGTAACGGAGTATTTACGACTAAATACAATTTCAAAATAGAGTGCCGCAAACTTTAAACTTGTTATGCCTAAATAATGTGAACAGGTAAAATCATTTTTAAACCAAACCTGTTTCCTAAAGTTTTTTTGATGGATGACGCACAAAAAACTATTTAGATCATGTATGGGGTAAAACGGGAAAAACCCTAAACACGTTTCCTTGCATTCAAAAAAACAAACTTATTTTAAATAGCAAACAATACACATAGATACAACATATTGATTAACCTTAATAAGCGGAGATCGTTAACGGATACGTGTTAATCTTGTTGGATAAATTTTAATCCTACAACTTATCGACAAACGCAAGCGACGAAAGACACTTCCAGAATAAATACTTTGAACTTAAAGTGAACTACTGGAAATAGACTGACTTGGTATAACAGTGTGTAGGTGTAGCGGCCGCGCCTTTTTCGACCAAATAAACGTAAATATGTTAGGGTGGGGCAAGGTGGGACACCTTTAGGACAAACTATCTAAAAATCATGATCGTGTTTTAAACAAATAACAACGGTCTATGGAAGTCGTGAGGATATGGTTTTATAATTCTTTAAATGTTCTTTGTTTACCAACAAATGGGATGAGAATGAATGAATGTGAATGAATGTAACTTACTTTATCCTCGCGTGGCCGGAAAACGACAGTCGTTATAACACGGGTGTGCACCTCGCGCCAGCTTACGAGTTACCAAGTATGTTATTTTGTGGGTAATTATATTTTGGGGATTTTTTTTCTATTTTATGTATGGCTGATAATTTGGACAACCCATTAGTGACCACTGGGTTGGAGCAATTGCCGTTAAGTGTCTTGCTCAAGGACACATACGCCCACAATGGTAGCAGCGACGAGCCTTGAACCCATTACTTCTGGGTTAGAGGCAGGCGCGCTAACCACTACGCCACGGCGCCGAAGAATGAAAAACATGGACCTTCCTACCCCAACCTCTATATTTTAAGCGTATAAGCGCGTTGTAGACGACTGTCGTTTTGTTGCTTATACCCAACTCTTCGTTTTTTAAAATAATAAAATCTTCGTTGTAGAATTTAAGTGACAAACTAGCTTATGCTTTACAGATATCCAGAAAGTTCTTCAGCGGCCAGAGTTGTTGCTATTATATCTGTGTCAGTCATTCTGCTTTCAATAATTTCTTTCTGTCTCGAAACATTGCCTTCGTACCAACAACCCATCAGAGTTGGGCCAACCTTTGCACCGAACTTTACAACGACCTTGGGCGCCACCACGCGGTCACAAAATCCTGCACATATGATATCCGATGAGCGCAGGTTCTCGAACCCCTTCTGGATTATAGAGACGATTTGTATATGTTGGTTTAGCATGGAAGTAACTGTACGTTTTCTCTGTAGTCCTGACAAGCTTAGGTTTTGGAAGAACATAATGAACATAATCGACATCGTTGCTATTGCTCCTTACTTTATAAGCTTGGGGACCGATCAACAAACGACGAACGAGGACGGCAAAGGAATGTCCCTCGCTATACTTCGCGTTATAAGACTTGTCCGCGTTTTCCGCATCTTTAAACTCTCGCGTCACTCCAAAGGATTGCAGATACTGGGCCAAACCCTCAAAGCGTCCATGAGAGAACTCGGTCTTCTGATATTTTTCCTTTTTATCGGAGTAGTTCTCTTCTCATCTGCCGTCTACTTCGCCGAGATCGACAACCAGAAGTCCGACTTTAAGTCTATACCTGAAGCTTTTTGGTGGGCGGTGGTTACCATGACTACGGTGAGTATAATGACGTCACACTTTCATATACCTGTCCATGTTTTCATTATCATTACTCATCTATCTTGGCATTGTGGACATCTCGACAAGTTATTACACCGATGTCGAATAGTTATGCATTTTGTTTGGAAACTGTTTTTAATAGCTTTCTTTTTCCAAAATTATTCAGATTTTCCCAGTTTATTCAAAGCGTATCCCAGCTTGTAATTTTGGTAACATATGAATGAATGCCACATATGAATGAACATATTTAACCTCGCGTGGCAGTCATTATATCATGGATGTTCTATATAAATTTTAAAACAATGTAAACGTAAGTTTTCTGTTCTAAAGGTTGGTTATGGCGACATGAAGCCCATCACAGTTGCTGGTAAGATTGTGGGCTCGTTGTGCGCGATTGTGGGCGTCTTGTTCATCGCCCTGCCAGTTCCTGTCATCGTATCAAACTTCAACTATTTCTACCACCGTGAAACAGATACCGATGAAGCGAACAAACATACTTACGTTTCTACTTGCCCTTACCTGTCTTCGTGGAAGAAAAAGAAGACAAGAAGATCCTCGATCACGTCGAGTATTTGCAGCAGCAGACGTTCAATCAACGTGGACGACACAGAAGGCATGGCACCGTCATCTACGCGCAATGGAACTGACCGCACGAGGCCGGTAGAGAGCAACTCGGAATGGAAGGTTCGAGACAAGTTAAACAACAACGTCACAGTTCAAGTCGAAACCGATGTTTAGATTTATTTGAGGAAGAGTAAACATTGGGTTCTATCGCTGTTTTGCATTGTGACCATATTTGCCAATTCATTAAATACCCGCGACCCCTGGTCACATATTGTCCCCTAACCCCGCTTGTTTTTGGGGGGTGATATCTAAAATACAGATTGGTACGCAGTAATCCCCCTTTAACCATCAATACGCTCTGTTACGCTTCAGTGACAACGTATTTCTTTAAAACGCACGTTCAAGCACTTTATACCAATCGTACAGAAAGTTTAACACCACAAAAAATTAACTTCTTACCGGAGCCTAACAGGGTAGATTGATTAGTTATAGTCGGGAATGTCTGCGTACCATCTCTTAGACACCCCCTCGCCCTCTGCGTATTATTCGTTCGTTCAAGTTTCATTGCATCGCATGACCTCATAGTGACGTCATATTTATTTTGAAATTAATAAAACAAAGATGTTTCGCGTTTGTCGATCAACGAAGTGACGTCACGTCTTCAAATAAACACTGCGCGCAAGAATATTAAAAAAAAGGAAATTATTGACGTCACGACGTCTGACGTCACGCTGGTGAATGTTCTGTTTCCATTTTCTTTGGAGAAGGCTGGCACTTTATGACGTAAAGGAAAATAGAACAACACACCAGTGTAGAACCAACGATGAAATACCAACCTATGATAAAGTTGACAATTAATCGTCAACTTTACATATATATAGTCGGGTGGGGTAAGATGGGATTTATTGAGTGGGGTAAGAGGGGACAAGCTTTTATTCTTTTTTCCTCGTTCCTTTTGGTAGTAAACAAAGAAAACTTAGAGAATCATAACCGGAGGCTCGGGAAAACAAAACACGACCAGAAAAATATGGAATTTAGATGTTAACGGTGTCCACCTTTCCCCACAGTAATATAGGCTCGGGTAACAGGATGGTTATGCCACATGGGAAAAATATGTAACTTATCCACCCTCGCATGGCAGGGGAACGACAGCCGTTATAACACGGGTGTTTCATACACCTGGTGTCGCTTATTTTTAAAACATATTAAAGTATAATTTACCGGTGTCGTGGCAAAGTGGTTAGCGCGGCCGCCTGTAACCCAGAGGTAATGGGTTCAAGGCTCGTCGCTGCTACCATTGCGGGCGTATGTGTCCTTGGGCAAGACACTTAACGGCAATTGCTCCAACCCAGTGGTCACTAATGGGTTGTCCAAATTATCAGCCATACATAAAGAAATGAAAAAATCCCAAAAAAATAATCACCCACAATTTGCCACAAAGTAACATAATTGGTAACTCGTAAGCTGGCACGAGGTGTATGAACACCCGTGTTATAACGACTGTCGTTTTCCGGCAACGCGAGGATAAAGTTACATTCAGAATTTTTAGGTGATTTTTATACTTTTTAATCTATATGGCTGGCAATATAGTATTTAACAATCCATAAAGGACCACTGGGTTGGAGCCTTTGTCATTAAGCAACTTGCCTACAATAGTAGCGGGCTAGAGCCGGAAAATATATTGATACACACAAACAATGGTGGTTGGGATGCCACGTCGCTGGGCAACTAACTTTCGTTAGCATTTTCATGCCACTCACAATTGCTATAACAAGGATATTCCACTCAGCACTATATATGCGTGTGGTCCCATATATCCGCTTGTGAGTTACCAAGTATAGTAAGATGGGAGGAGATGGGACACCTTTTCATTCTATTTTCTCGTCCCATTTGAAAATAAACAAAGAACATTCAAAGAATTATAAAACCGTATCCTCACGACTCCCATATACCGTTGTTAATTGTTTAAAAAAAACAATCAGGATATTTGGATATTATGGGCTTAAGGTGTCCCATCTTCCCCTATCCTACTATATGTATCTTCATAGTTTATTAATATAAATAGTGTTAAATTGGACAACCCATTAGCGACCACTGGGTTGGAGCAATTACAATAAAAGTGTCAAGCTTAAAAACACAACACGCCTATAATTGGAGCATCGAATGTGTATACTGTATAGGCTATTCCACAGCAGAGTCATTTTATCTAACCGAAGCGGAATGGGTTACACAAAAGTATACCGTAATGTGGTTATATTCCCTAATCGTGTTTTAACAATTAGTTACGCTCCGTTAGGATATACGGTTATATATTTCTGTAATTATTCTTTGTTTACTACCAAGTTGGCCGATATAAAAGCGATTGAAAACACAGACCGGCCTACCCCACCTTACTATATTGTATAAATATTGTAATTATACGAGTTCATGCACTTACCAATATGATAGTTGAAGAGATAGTAAGATACTACAGTAGATATAACAATTGAAAGCGAAGCAGCGAAACATTTGGTGATGTTGTTGGAATAAAGAAGAACAATTGATATCAAAAGACCTGAGAATGCGGATAGAACTGGAAGAAAAAGTTTAAAAGTTAGAAAAATCATTGAAATTCTAAACAATAGATTGGCTAAACGTAAAACTGACTATTTTTCTATCATTTTGGGTTTAACATGCAGCACGCCTTTTTATATGATACATTTTAGTAGTTTTAATCGATGTCGTGTTTAGTAGTTACTTACATAGAACAGTTCGTATCTGTATTTTCAATTACAATACGAAGATCATACCAGTTACTTAAAACATAGAATATACACGAGTTAACAGTAAATTAATACAGCTCGCTTTGCCATACAACCGTATTTTGCGACCACGGAACACTTACACCACAATAACTCACTAACTCAACTATCAGTATGGGTGAGGTCTTGATATTCTATATGGGTGAGGTCCCAGACTCCCAACACACACTACGCCGACCAGGGACCTAAAATTTGGACCAGACCCTAGGGTCTTCTATTCCATAAGGGTGAGGTCCTACATATATAATGCTGATGCAGTACATTAGCCAACTAAAGTTTTACCAGAGTTGGTCAATTACGCCTATATACCCAATACTTACAAATAAGAATCCACACAAGTCTGTTGTATCCAGAAAAGAACCCGTTTTCCTGGATTTTGTGGCTGTCGTTCATAAAGGCACCGATGAACGACATTGGCACTGACCAAATGTACATCTGGAAGTTCCTCACCCATAATGATGTTTCGTTTGATTTTATTATTTTTTCAAAGTAAACACCTGCGGGTAATATGTGCGTTAATTTTGGGCTTTATTTTATAAATTCTAGTTTGTTTATTTAAATTTAGTAAATTTGTTTGGCCGCGCAGCTCCGTGATAAGGCGCTTGCATAGTAACTGATGGATACCGGGTTCAATGCTCGATACTGATAAGCTGCGCGCCTTTTAATTGATTATGAGACTGGCGATGCCATTTAGACGAAATATAAAACACAATTCGTTGGACTTAATTTTGTCTGTCACGTATTTCGGAGCACCAGATGCCTACTACTATATTCATATTGTTTGTAAATTATTTAACGTAACAATAAACTCCCACCGGCAATAGCAGAACATAGGGAACCAAGCACAACTGCAAATAGACCGAGGAAGAAGTTCTCGTTTGAACCGGTTTGAACTGCCCGTTTGTCTTTATGCCCAAACATGGTGTTGGTAGTGGAGTAATACTCTATGAGACCAGTACCTAAATAAATAGGAAAATAAATCGCTGGAAGGCTATATGTAAAATACTCTAATAGAGCAAGAGAATTTTAGTGTAGGAGTTTCGCCAATGTTATAGATATATTTGATAATATTTCCGTTATCAATCATGTATTCACACATCACACGGTATTACCCCCAAAATATCACCCACAACGTTACATATGTGGTTTATCGTTTGTGAACAAGACGTGTGTGAAACAGAACACCTGTGGTATAACGACTGTTGCTGTCTCGCCACGTGGGGATAAATAACAGCCGTAACACGTAGTTTAGTCACTCACCAAAAAACATAAGCAGAACTGACAACCACTGTTGCATAGAAAGCGATCGACCAAGCAAAATAACGCATAACATAGCAGTGAACGGGATTTTCAATTGCAGTAAAACCTGTGGAATACGTGGTGAAAATCGTGTCGGTTTGCGTAACTGCAAGATATATGCGCACATATATACTATAGTGGGGTGGGGGAAGATGGGACACCTTTAGCACATAATATCCAAATATCCTGATTCCTGATCATGTTTTAAACAATGAACAACGGTCTATGTGAGTTGTAGGGATATAGTTCTATAATTCTTTGAATGTTCTTTGTTTACTAACAAATGGGACGAGAAATTACAGTTAAAATGTGTCCCATCTTCCCCCACCCTACTGTAGTACTGTGGGGTATGATGGATGCGTTAGCACCTAGCACATAATATCTCATATTTCCCAATCGTGTTTTTAAAATTTAAAAACGCTCTTTTAAAGTTGTGAGGAAAGGGTTTTATATTTCTGTGAATATTCATTATTTACTACCGAATGGGTTAAGAAAAGAGAATGAAAACACAAACTATCTTGATCTTACCCCCACCTACTAAATATGCACATCGGTTTAGCTTTAGGAAGAATGGGCCAACTATGGCCTAACCCGCCGCTGCGTGTGACCACATGCTTTCGGAATATTTCAATTTAAGCAGACCGTTGCAATATGTTGGGATAGCTAGACTTCACTAACGGTACGCTCAATGACGGTAGACACGTCTTCGGCGCTCAAGACTTTAGTCATAATACAACGATGTGACGCCGTAAAAAAATGTGCGCACTGTATATTGAAGGGTGTATATATATATATCTAACATCTAAGTTGTGTGTTTTTCACACATAGCGCAAAAAATCGCGTATGAATATGTGTGTAACTAGACGTATGCGCAGTTACATCTATATGCAGTTAAGGTTAACAACACTAAAATATTTATAAAACACCATTTACCTGTTGTGTAGGAGCATCCATGTTGCTCAAAGATAGAAAGAACATGTTGTTTTGTACAGCGTATAAACAAGATGGTATAGCGAGTTTGGAAGTGTCTAGTGGTGCACGGATTACGTGGTGATTCAGCACATTTATAGTGGAAGTCGGTCCCCCGCTTTCGACTAATAACACGAAGATCGTCACCACCATTTTAAGCAACTCCTAAAACGAACGGTTGAAATGTCACCATCATGTGCTGTAGGCCAGAGTCCGTATATAAATATATACGGACTCTGCTGTAGGCGAATACTAATACACAGAGTTCGAGTTTATATACTGACTATGCTAGTACAGCAGTTTTAAAACAATAATCAACATAGTCCAAAATTTAACAGTTGCGGGAAAACCGCAGTATTGTGTTACAATTGCATTGGACTTTGATACAGATAATAAGCGTATTGTTTCTCAAGCAAAAGGTACTATGACGTAACAGCAAACAGAATCTATATTCTACATCTACACTGTTGTACAAATGTGGCCAGAACATTTTAACACGTTGCACCATTTACCTAACGTTGTAAAAAGCAGTGATTACGATTAGTACATAAAACGAGCTGTTAACCAGACTAAAAACACGTTACGATACGTACCTGCATTGCTACCACCGTTGATGATACATACGTAAGTTTTGCTGTCACTTTTGAGTATCTAACCAACACGGCATAAACCGAGCCAGTTAGCGATAGGACTGCTAAAAGTACAAGCTTTTTGGGCAATGTTGTTGTTGCCATCGTCCGACTTGACGAGTGTAATACAGTTTAAATACCTTTTCCTTTAACACAGCATACTTGCAAATCAATCTAAACCTATAAACAAAGTTGTACAACTGACGAAAACTAGCCATCACAAAGCAAAATAGGCCTGTAGCTTGTTTGCAAATAGAAAGATAGCCTTCAGCAGAATGGTTGTAATCTTGCAATACAGCAACTTCTTACTACTGAGCGACTTTCTGCTGCAGCTCCGCTTTACAACTGCAGCGGAATACTCTAGTTAATTATTATCATACATACATACGCTTGTGCCTATGTGGCAGGTCTGCTTTACTTAACAAAAGGGCACCTGAAACTGGCGAGCCTTGAGTCATACAAAATATTCGTCTTCTCGCTCCGTTTGCTATTCTGTATGACGGAACGAATTCTTTGTTTCTTTTATTATCTTGCTTCTCTCTTTTAAGCAGAAATTTATTTTGAAGAAGTTCGCGTATGCTTTGCTTTCGTCCAAACGAAATAAAACACTTTTTGGGCAGGGTTCAATAGTTTAGTATATTCGAACAGTTCTGTATTTTTTTAAAGCTAGATTACCGTTTGGTAACTATATCCACAAAAATAACATGTGCTTTAGAATTTTAATGCTATGAAACCAAAATATTGTCACAGTGCTGTAGACAAATTCGCACCAAGCTGTTTTCCATTACTTCTGTATAGCTATATAAGCATGTATTAAAATACATACATAAACATAATATATGAAAAATAATTTAAGAAATTATGCTTTTGCAATTAAAGTACCAGTACTGGTAAAAATGTGTCGTAAAAGGATGACAAAAAATACAAAAACAAAAATTATAACTTCGGGAAATAAGTTATACAATTAACAGTGATCTATAAACTAAATGTGCTACGCAGCAATTGAGTAAAGCAAAATTTGTTAGAAACATGAAACAAAAACACTGCTTATTAGCAAGAGTTACAACTTCTTCAAATTACAATGGGCTTGATATATATCATAGAACACATCCGCTTTGAGAAACCAAGTCTGCTATATATGGCCACGTGTAAAAAAAGATACTTTTTTAAACTTAATTTTAATGCAGATGTTAAATCAAATTCAGTCGAAAAATTTGCAAATCCTTGTAGTTGGTTGTTATTAAACAGGGGGTTTAAAATTTAATAGAATTTCTCAATAGCATATGTGTTCTATGGTATATAAACTTACAATTAGAACCATAAAACAGTGTTGATAGATTTTGCTACAGGCTAAAAGCAAGCATAAGCTAAAAGGTAACTAAAGTTCAAGCTGCCGTGATAAATTACGTTACACAATTATAAGTTTGCGAAAATACTGACAAAGTTGAGCGCTGTTTGATCAAGTACCGTTGATATTGTGTGCATGAGGTTGGGTGTAAACAACAGTGGTAAGTGCAGAATAGATTAATATGAAACACAATATTATGTTGCTGGAGGGGAAAGAATAAAATTAATAAATAAATATTAGAATTTTGTAAATGGTGAAGATAGAATGTGGTGGATAACATAGGTGTCGGACTTTTTGGGGGAGGCAGGGGTAGTTAGACACAAAATATTGTGAAGAAAAAAAATGAAATTTTGTTTCATTGGTTGTAATGTTTACTGATTAAAACGGTGTATAAAACTCTAGGGTTGACCTACCCACCCCGCCACCCCAGGTTTGGCACCTATGGTAAGGGTGTTGTTATATAAATGTGTTGAATATAGGATGTGTGAAAATATTATTAACATTTGACTTATATCAAATCTATGTTTAATCTAAGATATCTATGTTCGGCTGCTATCAGAGAATAAAAAGTTGCTCGGAGAAAAAGAAATAGGAGTTAACTAAACTAAATTTCAGTTTACATGAACTTTTAAGTTATAGATGCTTTTATACCCTTATGGGTGTTATGGTGACAGGCCAACTCTTGTCTAAGCACCCAACATCCCTCGTCGCAAGACCTTACTCATATAGAATTAAAGGGTGGTTGTTTAAAAAGCAAACTCTAAAAAATGTATGAAAAGGGCATACCGCTATTAAATTTCTCCTAACAAGTAATAATATGATGTTTAGAGCCTTGTACAAAAAAGCGTTAAATGTTTAGTTTTAAACTTTTTTCTGCCCTGATAGTAAATGAAGTTAAAAGCTGTACTGGGCATGTTATGTGTGCGTGTGTTAGTGCTTATTGTAAAATATGAAGTGGGTAGTGTGGGCAAGGGGTGCAGACAACTGAAGCTACTTTAGATTTACACCCATTGTGGTTCACGGGATTTCGACTGCCTTACTGGTGCTACCCGGTGGCCATTTTGCGTTGTGTTTTTAAAGTTAAAGTTCTGGTTAGTGAGGCCACACGTTTGTAGTATGTGTTCAGGTATTTGGGAGGCCCTCTGTAAAGATCGGTTTGTCAGAATGTTTTTGTTTTGATCGTAAGGTTTGTAGTTGTCCGATTGTTGCTGGTATGCGTCGGGGTAAGTGGGTGAGATGGGGGATAATTCAGGGGTTGACAGGATGGCTGAACCTACATTATCATGGTCGATATGCACGAATGACTTAGGGTGGCCATTTACCATTGGTGATTTAGGAGGGCTCCCGTTGTAAGAGGTTTTAGTGAACGCACTGACAGGAATGTTCCCAGTGTCGGAATCAATGCTTTCAATGCTCATTTGTCGACGCCGGACCTGGAGTTCGTGAGCAAAGGAAGATATTGACGGTACGCTGTTACTCGTGAGGGGGTTTGTCGTCAAGGGGGCTCTCGTCGGCCGGTTTTGTCCACTAGGGGCTATTTGTTGAGTAAGATCCAAGGAGTGAGACTTGTGGGTTGTTGGTGGTTTCTTATCCATAGTTTTATCTGCTTGCTTAGGATGTAGGTCGATATCAACACTTTTATTGAGGGAAGATCTGCTGAAGGACACGGGGGTCGGAATGCGACTTCGACGCTCTGTTGAGTCTCGTCTGCAATAAGACATCATGTGCTTCAAATATATTATATGTCCGGCACCAAGGACTTAAATGTACTTTCCCAGTGTTGGGGTAATTGGCCAAATCTGGCCTAAATCCCAGGTCCTGACAGGGACCTCACCCATAAAGATTAAAAAAAAATATATATTATATAAATATTTTTATTCTGCCTAACGTTGCTTAAAGGCTTTGTTAAATCAAAATACCTAATTAAAATACCCTCTTAAAAACCTTAAAGTAATCAAAATACCTAAATACTTATACCCAAGCTTTATAAACACCATGAAACTGGTATTGGTAACAAAATGTACGTGGAACCTGAAAACCAAGTCCAGCTTTTACGTTTACTCTAAAAATGATAAATTACATGAATCTGGCCCCAATCTAGAATCCTTTATGTTTCTATAGAAGACTGATGAAGCCATTTTGGACGAAATGTATATCTCTCATAAACTGTCCGTTGAACTAGATTTTTATCCGTTCAGATTTCATACGCAATTGATTCTAAAATTAGTTTATACTTTTCTTTTCTTGGTCTCGGTAGTGAGCCATAGTTGCTGTTACGTGTGGCTGAGTTGTTTAAATCATCCGAGTTCTTTCTTTCAAGGTGAACGGCAACCTCAAGGTCATCCGAGGTGAAGGAAGAACCAAATGCTTGCGAAACCTGGGACGGAAGTATTAAATGAGGATAAATAAATATAAATTAAACTATGTATATTTGGAAATACAAAATTAATATTGTTTAAAGTATATGTTTGGAAATACTAAAAAAATAAAATTTAAACTATAAATAATTTGGAAATATGAAATGAATATATGTTTAAACCGAGGAAAATTACATGGTTATACTGTATGATTATAACTTAGAAATGAAACCTGGCAGGTCAATTTTGAATACAGGGGACCATGCATTGCAAAAGTGAATGGATATTGATATATGTTATGTCAGTAATGTCACGCCTTTTCTTTAAAGAAGTTCGTACTTCTGCTCTATCCATAAGAGTGTAATACCTTTACCTCCTGTTTTTTTGCGTTTGGAAACTTTTTCAAACTTCAATACTGTGGCCGAAGAACCAAAGAAAAGTCATTCATCCATAACATAAGTTTCACCACACACATAAACCCCCCACATACCTCACTATCAGTATCCACAGTAAGCAATGACACTTGGTTGGAAAGACATTCTTTCTCGAACGCCTGTAACATTTGTAGCTCTCTGTCGCCAGCTGATGGGGATAACGGTGTTGACGACGATTTTCTAAAATTGAAATTTTAAACTTAAATTTTAGTCAAAGTGTGTGAGTTTTTTTAACTCTTTAGCAGCTAATTTCTTTATCTAAGCTGTTTTAAACTTTGTTACTGTATTTGAAGATTAATACAAATTTATGTCATGCAAGTTAAGTTCTTGCAATAAATTAAATTGACTAAGACATCTGAAAATATTGCCATTAACTTTTTTATTTTAATTTGTTTTTTTTTAGTTCATTAACTTTTTTAGCTGCATTATTTTATTTTAAGAGACCAACATAACTTAAATGAAGAAAAAAACTATCATTAAGATATCCCACAGTTGCCCATTACCACAATCACTACTGATATTTAATGTTTATACAAATTAATATTTCACCAACCTCATGCTCGCAGTCGAGTCACTGTTCTTCCTTGTGTTTGAGTTACGGGCTGAACCTGGGACCGGATTAAAGAGGATTTATGTCAAAAGATACTTTGTTTATTCGGCCTTACTTAGTTGAAAATAAACTTTGTTTATTCAGGTTAACCTTTGTTAACAAAAGCTATATAAAACCTTAGATGTTTGTATCAAAGCTTTATAACAAGATGGTATTGTTATCACAACTTTTCAGTAAAGAAACCATGAAACAAACAAGATTTATTTTTATATAGGCATATCTTTAAACCAGGCACCACTTATTGAGTCCTTAAAAAAAAGGTATATAACAAGTAGAGTTTTTTAACCATGTTGGAAAATATAAGTTCAATAAAGGCTTATAAAGCCACGGTATATTAGTGTGTGGTGCAGTTTGGTGTAGTATAACTCTATAAGTTGCCACCAGACCACTGTCATAGCAAAGTAAGTTATGCTAGTAATATTAATGAACCTGAGTTCCTCTGATTAGGTGAATTATCCTTCATTATTGAACTTCTGTTTACTCTCGATGTACGAGGTGTGGATACTGTGGACCTCTGTAAACAAACATGGAAATAATATAATCAACATAACATATGCGGCAACTCTAAGCCAAACCAAAGACTCACCGGACGTTCGGTTCTTGAGCCATTGAATGCAGAAGGTGGAGATTTTGGGCTGTTGGAAAAATGTAAAATAGTTAGTTATAGTTATATATAACTATAACTAATAAGTTAATAGTTATATAGGAGCCTTGTGTTACACTTTTTTCCAGAGGATCTATTTTTGGATGAGCTGTCAAGGAGTATCTCCAATCCATTTCGGGAAAGCAACAGCTCTGACAGGGTCCGAAAAACTGGTAAGGTCCATGCGGTAGCACCCTGGGTGTTGGGGCAATGGGCCAATCCTGGCCTAAATGCTAAGTCTCATGGTGTGCCACGCTGTGGGATCTTACCCACAAAGAATAGAATAGGCTTAATGTTTTGCTTTGTTCAATATTTCAATATGTGCAACATTAATCTCTAAAAATATTCAAATCTCCATAATTAAGATACCAACCTGCTGTCTGAGGTTCTCTTCACTTTATGAGTCCCTGTTTTATTCCTTTGTACCATCAGTTGATCATTTGTGTGCGTGCGCGACTCACGTTGTATGGGGGGGGTACTTTTGGGGCGACTTAGTCTAAAAGGTATGTTTTATTAAAAAATAAAAAACTAGGTGGATTTTGAACTGTTGATATTTCACTGCTACAATTATCACACAATTTACAACAGTTAGGTTTACAATTAGGTTTAAAACATAAATGGTCAAAAATACCTTTTCCTTGTTATATGAATAAATGCCTACAGTGTCCATCACTTTTACATTAGTTTATGAAAAGTTTTGTTAATTTAGGAAAAGTTATAAAATTTAAAATGTGTTGTATCAAGTAAAACGAGAAATCAAGTGTGCTGAAAACGGCTGAGAACTTGAGAATAATAAAAAGTTTGTAAAAGTTAGTTACCTTGCAAACACATCGTGGTTTTGTGTGCTTGTCCTTCCACTACGTGTTGGTGATACTTCGGATGATCTTGGCGTGAATGAGCTCATACTACTGTGTATGTTTAATGTTAAATTATTCATGTGAATTGCCACATTCAAATAACTGCTTATAACATGGGTTGTTTGTCAAGCTACCAGCAAAATAAAAGTTACATCTAAGAAATCTCTTATAAAGAACATTAAGAACTAGGGTTTTTAATGTTTGGCTAAACTTGGCATTTAAAAGAAATAAAATGGTTTTTAAATTGAACAAAAGCTAATATGACATTTATTAAATCATTATTATTAAATTATTAAAAGTATGATATTTATGTTTCATTAAATCAAGCATTTAAACGAATCAAATCGTCTATTCTTGTAAGAGCTTTTAAATAAACCACACATCAAGCTTTTCACATAATCTGATTGAAATAAGTTTATAGTTATATAAAACTTCTGAGTGACATGTCATTTGAGGAACCTCAATTCTACCAAGGTTAAATAATCCAACGTTGAATTAACCCAAACCCACAGTGATAGCAGTGAAACACTAATCTAAGGAATTTGTATATGGTGAAAATAAACAACCAGATTTAACAGGATTTGGGTGGATGTAACTAGATTTAAGCGGAAATTTGGTACAAGCCACAATCTGTACTGAAATATGGTAAAATATTTGATGTGATATTTTTTACTGTCTTGAAGCAAATTTGATAAAAATAGTGGAAAAACTGTAGTTTATTTTAAACAAAGAAAATTCAAAGGATTATAAACCTGTATCCATATCCTCACGAATCTCATAAACTGTTGTTAATGGTTAAAAACCTGAACAGGATAAATAAATGAAGGTAACTTACTTTATCCTAGCGTGGCCGAAAAACGACAGTCGTTATAGCACAAGTGTTTATGGGGATATTTGGATATTAGGTGCTAAAGGTGTCTCCCCCACCCTACTATATGTTGTAATTCTAGATATAAACACATTAATCAAAATCTAAATCTTACTTTCTGTTGTTTTGCCTTGGAGTGGTGGATGATGGCCTTGGTTGGTTCACAGACCTTCGTTGAACTGTGCTTTGGCTTCTATTGCTTGATAAATCCATCAGGTTTGAGTGACCTAAGATTTGTGGGGAGTTAAAACAGGGGTTTTAACAAGTATTTCTCTTCTCATTAATGCTACCCATATTGTCTTACAAAGCAAATAACAGTTATACATTTTTATGTTATTTTTGAAGTTATAAAAACCTTTTTATGCCTTTTTGAAGCCTATTCTATATTGTATAGTTAACATTTATAAAATAATAGTGGAACACCCAAATAAATTTAGTTCGAAAATTCCCTTGACTAAATGCGACATAACCTACAACTCATATTGATAATCACTGAACTCACAAAATTTGTGATATCCATAAAAACATTCCCATAGCTTCCATCACTTACTTTGCGCGAGTCTTTTAGATGCAAGCAATTGTCGGTTCCTGGGTGTTTGTGGTTGTTTTGTTACATTGGGTTGTGGTTTCGCAACACTAAGCTGTTGTTGTTGTTGTTGTTGTTGTTGAACTGCTGTTGCTGGCATACTTTGGGTGCGACTGTGTCTATGATGGTTGAATATATTTAATTTTTATCATAGATATTGAGATGGTGGAAGACAGGTCCCTTTACCACATAATATCCAAATATCTGATCGTGTTTTAAACAATGATTTATGGGAGTCGTGAGGAAACTATTTTATTATTCTTTCAATGTTCTTTGTTTAGTACTAAATGGGATGAAAAAATAAAATAAAAAGGTGTCCCATTTTCCCCACCCTGCATGACTTCTTCCTTTATATTAATTTTGAAAAATGATTTATTACTATTTATGGGCCATATTTATTGAAACAGTGTATTACATTTATTTTCTCATGGTAGACACTTAACCGCATAAGTTAATGATGTCTAGCCTTAAAAAACACTGACAGATAAAATACAGCTCATATACAGATGGTCACCTGGGTGAAAGTTTCTTATCTGTCCTATGCCGCATGCATCTACAAGGGTCATGCTTATTGAGGTAATGTTCCAATGTATCCCAACCCCCACCAACCCGCACCATCACGTGTTGACGCAGAATCTGGGTTTATATTCAATGAATAAATGTAACTCGTTTATAATCTATTTAATGCACAGCTGACTTTTTAGACAATCAATGTATTTGTTGTTTACCATTATTGTAAATGTTATACTCATGAAAAACTTGCAGATATTTTTTCCAATGAGTATTTTAAAAACAGTCATAAATGGCACAAGAAAATTAAAAATTATTACACATATATAAGGCAAAACCGTGTCTTATCAGTATTCTGTTTCAGTACTAAATATGACAAACTTTAAGCTATATTATATTACTGGCTAAGGCACCTTGAGTATTAATAATTAATATTAAAGGATGACTATACACAAACAATAACTACATTTTAAGACTTGTAAAGCAATTCATATAAGAAACAGAAATATCACTGTATTTCTGTATATAGTCCATATATATATCTATATATAGATATAAAGTAATTAATTCATTTAAATAAAGAAAAAAATTATAAAAAGACTGACAGAGTTTTATTGAAGTACTTTATATATACCACATTAACAAGTGATTTATTTAAACCATGTTAACAAGTAACTTATATAAACCACTGTAACATACCCTCATAAAGATGAGACTTTCAGAGTCCCCCACTTTATATTTCCCATCTGCAACCTTCACCATTGGAAACTGACTTGGACAAGTACACATGCCAAGAATGTATTGAACCTGGGGGAGGATGGGGTTAGTAAGAAAAGATGGAATGAAATAACAAACATTAGGTGCATAACACACAATTTTTCTGGTCGGTTTCAAAATGTTTTATAAACATCATATCTTTGATCACTTTGTTATGTATGAAACATAACAAGCATTAAGTAGATAAAACACAGATTTTCCGGACAGTTTTAATAAAAACATAACAGAACATTTGTAGAACACGGTTGCTAACATTTTTTAATAATAAACAAAAAACACATTTAAGTCGGCATTTTTATAATGCGAATATATGTTGTACAAGGACAAAATATGAAGATCCAAATGCATGGTTTATCAGAGGGTCACAGTGTGCTTGTTTTTGTTTTAGAGACTGATTGCTGCAAAGTAGTAAATAAAATAACATATCTAAGTATAAATATTTTAAAAATGTAGGTTATTTTATTGATAGTGTCGGTGGCACAGGTGTTTAGTGTCTTTGAAAAGAGCCACGAACCATGCAAGGTTAAGAAACACTGGTATATATATAACCTTTTATATTGTTAGTAAGAATATATCCTGAAAGTTTTATTAATTTTTAACAAACCATAAGAAACATTGACAAGAAAACTTGTGTAAATTTAAAGAGCATTCACCATTCTACCACTTGAGGTATATGTATGCAACAATTTGTATAAATCACAAAACAAACAATGTTTAAAATGATAAAATATGAGTGTTAGTGTGTTACGCTGCGTTACTGTGTATAAAAACTCCTATAATTCAGAAGCTAGATTTCTAGCCAGGATGATATATCCTATATACCGTTGCCCTGTGTTGTGGTTATTACCAAGGCATCCCTTGTTGTTAGAAACGAACAAATTCTTTCAAAGCAATTTACGCACATTCATGTTTGGATAGGAATTTTCGTTTGACTTGCGTTTTAAGTTACGAGTGAACAAATATTGGACAACAAGTTTGAACAACGGATTGTGAATATTCTTGTTCAACATTACTAAGTAATTCTTACTTGTACTTGAAGGTTGGTTTATGCAACAAAAATGTATTAGGCATTATTTTTTTTTTTAAATACATATTTTTGGTAAATTTATTTTTTCTACTGTTATAAAAGTGAGATAAAAAATTAATTAAATCTATATAATAATAAACACTCAATACTGATATTAATTTAGCTAAAAATGCTAAAGAGACTAAACAATAACCAATTTTGTCTGTACTTTGGGACAAGAAAGAAGTGACACACTTCACAAATATGCCGATACAAGTTTTGCAGCATAGCGTGTATGTCATAGATTCTTGATACTTTTCTACCATATATACATAATAGATAAAGGCAAGGGGTTCATGTTGTTGTTACAATAGATTGATCTAAGACAACGTGGTTTATGTTACAGAGTTAAAGACAGGATAATATATTATAAGAATAAGAGAGGTCACATTCTGTTGAAGGCCACTTGTCTACACAACAATTACACTACTATTGTGACACAATGCTGGTTGTTTTGTTATAATCGAAATCGAATTGGTGTCATATTACATATCTTGCGGAACAGAGCCGTTTAAATAATTACCACTAAATACTAAACAGTGTATTTGGTAATTAAAATGTTTGCATTAATTATAAGCCATGGTGCAACCTGTGTAAATAATTAAAAACCAACTAATTTAACTCAGGCTTGTTTAATACAAAGAGATGCTTTGTAATTTATTTATAACAATAATTTTCCAGGATTGCCGTATAAGTTAACATTGTACTGTTTAAATTAATGTCCCATATTTTTTGCCAGAAGAAAACTTTTTGGAAAATAATATTACAAAAGTGTCTGAATATTTTAATATTTCTTAAAGACAGGAGTACAGGACTAAGCAGGCAATAAGTTCCATAACCACTAAACCTAAGTATCGTGTTATTTTAGTAACAAAGCCTATAACGATGTCACTATACAATAGAATCTCAGGAGCAAATAACTCATTTGAAAAGAATGTTTTTTTGAGACTTGGAACCTTGCTTTCAACAAAGGGAAAATAAAGTTGAAGACAAACACTCCACGTTGTCCCTACGTACGAACTGTTAACAAGTGAAACTGGCCAGGGTTGATCGGACGGTGGGCAAACAGTGTAGTAACGTGAATGTTGATTTAACGGGCAACATTAAATACTGGTGCAACAGTAGCTAACTGCTTTGAAAACACTGACTTTATAGGAGGAGTATAAATATTGGATTTTTTTTAAATTAAAAGAAATACGCAATTGTTTATACACTGTATGTGTAATAAAAGAAAATATGTTTTCTAAAAAGTTAAATATAAAACAATGGTTCAAAAACACTGATTTTATAGCAGCATAAAACTTAAAAAACTTTTTGGAATTAAAAGAAATTGAATATTTGAACAAATATATATAATTGTTTATATACTGATACACTGTATGTGACATGTGTAATAAAGCAAAATTGCCCAAATATGTATTATAAAAGTCCATGTATAAAACATTGAAAGCCCAATAACACTAGCTGGCTAGGTCTATACTTGTGAATGAATTTAGCTTAAATAATTTAATTTTTTTAAATTTCTAATGCTTGTAACTTTATCTATACTTTTGGGGATTTTTTAATTGTTTCAATATTTATTTTGGAAATTATATTTGTCTAAATATAAATAGGAAAACTGTTAAGTTGTTATGTTGTCTGGTGTGAAAGTGACAGATTGTTTTGTGTCTGTCCCACAGCAATTGAACATCTGCTACCAAATTAATGATAAAATCAATACCTAATAAATATGCATTACACAAGCAAGTGAAGTAACACAATCATATGGTGGGGGACAATATTAATGTCTTGTCAAAACAAAAAAAATGTTTTTTGACAAAATTAATTTTATGTCAAAATGAAAGACTTTAATAGTCCAAAAAATTAGGCATAAAAACAGAACAATTTCAGAACTATTTGAAAGTTCAGAATTTTTTCCTATCTATAGAAAAAAACTAACTTTTTACAAATGAAGTTACATTTAATCACAGTATGAAAAAATGCAACTCTATGAAAAGTTACATGTTATGTACAAAACTTATAAAACAAAGTAAAAAATAAACTTTAAATAACATACCATTTCGTCCAATGATTTAAAGTCGCACGTAACTTTCTGCTGAGGAGGGTTGGGTGGTTTTCGATTGTTCTTCTTTGCTTCTTTCTCAAGTTCAATCTCTTTATCAATATCTTCTTCCATCTGGACGAGGACTGGAGCTGGAACCCCAAATTTACTTCCTCTTCTCGCAACCTGCGTGGTAGGATTAGTTTGTAAGATATTAAAGTGAATAAAGCAAAAAATATAAAATAACTGGAAATTGAAATTTAATACTGAGTAGTGTCAGAAAAATATAAATATATTTATTAATAATAATACTTTGTAATAACATCCGAAAAATTGGAAAGCAAAAAATTAGGTTTTGTACGTTAACAATACAACCATCAAGACCATATTTCAATACAGCCCAAGCACCCAACATTTCTTTATGACCAATCCATATATATAGCTAAACGGTATACATAAAATACCCCAAACTTGCCTCCAAGAGACACAGAATAACGTTCTTTTCATTATGACGTAACACAAGATCATTCGTCTCAAACATAACGCTTTCGGAAATTTCAATTTCATGTCGACACCAGTTGATAAAGTTCGCAATATTGTCGCGTGCAAAGAAACTGCTTGCACGCACATATTTACCCTGGGTAAAAATAAAGGGAAATTATATATATATACATATATATATATAGATTTATATATATAGCCTATATTATATTTAATATGATAAGAGAAGTTTTCCTAATACACAAAACATGCACAGTGACATAAATAGAGGTCCATTATTTTAATTCTAAATTTTAGGTGTATTTAAATCGGTGGGGTCAAGGAGTGCTTATTTCATGTTCATTGCAGGTCATGTTTCAGTTTGCCATCAATTGTCAACCCTCCAAATGAAAGATCTGCCCATGGTCCTCGGTTTGTATTAGAGTGATTTTTATACCTTATCTACATGCTACACTCCCAAGTTTACAGACTAATAATATTGTAATAGAGTTAGGTCCCACATCGTGGCATGCAATAAAACCTGGAATTTAGGCAAGTGTTTGCCTATTACCCAATACAGACAGACAAACATACAAACCAGTCCAACGACAAACCTGATTAAAAACAATGAATTTCTTCGGCACTTTGTTGATATTTTGTAGATTAAGTTTCACATTATGTTTGATCATATAGTCAGCGCATGTAGTAATGTTATTAGCATGCTGACAAAGTAACGTCCCTGTCTCAAGGATTTCAAAGAAGTTGTTCACGTTAATTTCAACAGCATAAAGGCCCTGGAAATATAAAAGCCATTTGTAATAAAGAAATAGATAAGGCGAGGCAGTTACTTATGGCAAATTTTGCAAGCACATTGGCAAGCTACAATAAAATGTGTCTTTTATTCAGATTTTAAATGTTGTAAAACTCATTGGCATACATAAACTTATGAATAAGTATAGTAAGACAAGCAACTGCCATATTATGCAGTCTGGTATATAAGCATACTGGTGCAGGTAAAAAATCTACCCACTACCATGTAACACCTTCTTGTTTCTTTTTATTTGGCTATGTCACACATTGTACACTAATGCCAACAGTTCAAAAACATTTTCCGGCCACACGAGGATAAAGAAAGGTACATTTATCCATTCATTCAAAGTTTCAAACTGAATAGAAAATACCTTAAACCAGTCTGCAAGGTCCTCTCTCATAGCATAAAGATACTCCTGGTTGGTGTTGTACGGACGAATACTTTGGTTTGCCGCGTGCCCGATTACTTTCCGACCAGGACTGTTATCGTTAGGGAACAAATAGTTTGGTCCGTCCATCATTATGGGATGCTTTTGGTGGAGCAGTAATTAGATAGATAAGTTTACATGGTGTAATATAAACCTCTACACTTGCACACACATGGAATCAGACTTCCCTTGCCCTTTGATAAAAGGAAACTGATTACCACAAAATAGGTTTTAATAATAAAATGCATGCGAAAAACAAGCATACAGTTAATTTAACTATTCTGAAATGTGACAAAGTCTCAAATGTACAGTAGCCAATACTGAGTTATATGAATCACTTTTACAATATTTCACTTAACAAATGCAAATTGCAAATAATATGCCTTACTTTTAAACTGCTTGCTAGTGTTTCTTACGCAAAAAAAAACATTTCAATATTTTTTATAATAATTAACAGTTACGTTTCAATTTAAATATAAACGTTATACAAAATCCATGCTTTATTAAACGCATTATGACTATTTAGGACTTTCATCTTACATTAAAGCACAAACAATATCTTACGATGCAATGACACTCGAATAAACAAACCACAAAAAGCGCGTCGTACGCTGTCGTAAAAAGCGTCGTTCATCGATTGGTTACTATGCAATTAATAAATAGCTCTGCTGCTCCAATGTGTTTGATGGCGCGAAATAACATTTAAAACCACGATTTATATTTTAACGTTTATCTTAAGTAATTCAATCACAAATCCTTATAAAAAATATTTATTATTATATATATGTAATTTTTCAATCCTCTGTTCGTTTTTTTTTTACAAAATAAGCGAGTTTCGTATTTAAGTACGTGCCCGTTTTGGGATGCCCATTCGTTGGCTGCATAAATTTAAAATTAAACAAAAACTTATTCGGATTTGCATCACAACTAGTTTACTTTATATAATGTGTATCATATCATTAAAGTATACTAGTGTTACATGTGTTGTTGATCTCTCGCCTCGTAAGCAGGCTACACTGGTTCGAGGCTCAATGCTACTGTAGCAGTCGACGTGTGAAAGCGGTAGATTTAACTTTAATTCGTTCCAAAATTACTGAAGTCTTTAGAATTGTTCAGTTTCCATATACCATGTTGTGAACTATTGTTATAACACGGGTGTTCATACACCTCGTGCCAGCTTACGAGTTACCATGTAGGCCTAGCCTATGTTACTTTGAGGGTGATTTTGTTTTTGTTTTTTTATTTTTTTTATGTTTGGCTGATAATTTGAAAACCTATTAATGACCACTGGTTTGAAGCAATTGCCGATAAGTGTCTTGCCCAACGACACACACGCCCACAATAGTAGCAGCGACGAGCCTTGAACCCATTACCTCTGGGTCAGAGGTAGGGCCGCTAACCACTTTGCGACGCCACCGGACGAAATATATACATCTTATACTTAATTGGTAAGCTGTCACAATTTCCTGTTCGTTTGTGTATGTTAGGAAGCGCCTGTCCACGCCGTAGTGAGCAATCAACTATACCCTTTTTGAGCACCTCCCACACTACCACCATTGTTGCCGAAGATCTATTGACTCAGTGGCCCATACGGATTGTCCGAAATATAACTCATACGCAAAACTCGACCTCAACGCCGCGATTTATACCTGAATACAAAGAAAACCTTGAATACTAATTTTTACCAAGTCTGGTACCCTAACACAGTAGAGTACTAAGGTACGAGGCTTGACTCTACCACTATTTTGTGGGTCTATGTGTCTTTAAAAACACGAAATTTGGTTTCACCAAGTGCTTCTATAGCAGGCAAGAGGTATATTTGTGTGCAACAGAATACCCGTGTTAAGGCTGCCGATGCCCAATGGCGGTAACGCGTAGGTTTAAAGCTACGTTCAAACCATACTTGAAATAAAAAATAAAAAATAACCAATTGTGACAAATCCAACACCTTAACACGAGATACCATTTCATATATACACCCCTTTTTTGCTTTTACCAGGTCTTGTGGACTAGCACAAATATGTCACAATAAGAAATAGTAAACGGAAATTACATTCGAATGAAACCATAAACCAAAAAAATGTAAACAATAACAAACATAGCTTATTACTTCACTGCGCATCTTGCTATCGTGAGTAAAATAAAACCGTTTACCGGTAGCTTCAACGAAAGCGGTGGTGATTCAAGTGACATAATGTCGGTTCCTAATTTTAAAGTTTCTAAAGTGCAGATAAGCTTGGACGGTAAAGTTTGTGAAGTAGAATGGAAAGACGGTCACCTAAGCAGGTAACTATGTCATAGTTAACAACAGAGTGTTGAATGAATTAATGTAACTCGCCGTGGTAGAAGAGTAATCGCATTCGCGCCTGTCTGTAAGCCAGAGGTTCGGGTTCAAGGCTCTTCGCGATTCCTTGGTAGTGGGCGTATGTGTAACTCCGGGCACGAAGTGTACCAAATAAAAAACGTGTTATAACTTCGTGGGGTCGCACAAATGTAATAATATAATAAGTTACGTTCGTTTATTGAACTATATATATATTCTTTTAACTATTAATTATTTATCCTCGCATGGCGAGTCGCTGATAACATAAATGTTCTGTACTAAACATCTTGTGATAAATTACGACAGTTTGTGCCCTATGTGCTTTTCCTGCGGTTGACATACATATATATATGTAATCAATGGAATGGAGCAACTGATATCAGTTGTCTTGCCCAGCCACCCACGTCAACAATTATTGATAGCATCAGTATAGCGGTTGGCTGTGTTTTGGGCTTTAACCATATAGTTTATCGTAACTAATCCTAATGCATATAAAGATTGAATATTAGAGTGTTTGCGTAGGTATTCAAAATTGCGCGGCTGTTATGCATGTTTACATTTTGTGTCTTCCTGTGAAGACGGAAACCACATATTTCCGGCTGTTTGGCGAATTGGGACACTCTTCAGCGTAAAGCATCTTTTTCTGTCTTAGTGTTATATTTTTTTTTTAAACGGCCTCTTCTGTTATCTGTATCGCAAGGGCAATGGTGTTGCTACTCAACTGTTCTTCCTGTTTTCTTTGCCTTTCACATAATAAACAAATTAATTTGACAATCTATATCCTCCTGGTGTCTCATACAGCGTTTGTCGCGGTATAGTGGTATAGCCTATGGTCCTATACCCACGGTCTATAATTGAGCAACGGAATTCTCGTTTTCGTTACCCTCACAGCAGCATGGAACTTTGGTCTCTAAATCTTTCAGGTTATATAAAGTAGAGTGGGGAAAGATGGGACACCTTTTCATTCAATTTTCTCGTCCCATTTGGTAGTAAACAAAAACATTCTAAGAATTCTAAAACCGTTTCCTCACGACTCCCATAGACCTTTATTAATTGTTTACAGGGCGGTCAGGATATTTGGTGATTATGTGCTAAATATACGTTATAACCACTGTGCCACGACACCATACATGTAATTGATGAGCAATTTTTTCTCCCATGCTCAGTCGAATTGGTATTGCTAGGTTGCATGCAGCGCAAGTAAAGGTTACAAAACTAACTGGTTCATCGCGGCCGCGTGTTGTATTTGGAAAAACCGTATAAAGGTGACTGTACACAGTATCCGACATGCGAATTAGCTTGCAAAGTCGTATGCAAACCCATTACCAAGTTCCGCATGCGGCAGCGAAATCCGGACAAAACAGACAAAACGGACGAACTCCGGTACTGTGTACAGCCAGTCAGCCACCTTAAGCATGATGGGTATTGCCCCTAAGAAATGTCCAGTAACAGTTTGCTAAAACTGGCTGCGATACACTCAAAAGCGGTGGCTAGCAACACCAAGCGTTCGTAAATTTTGACGCTGTCGCTTTTCTGCTCTTTCAATTATATTTGTTGTTTTATTTAATTTGATATTCAGAACTACTGTATTCGAAGAGATAAACATAATTTATATTATGTAAACAACCGTGTGTGGTGCGCTTTACTCGCGTGCTTCAATAAACAAAGATAAAACAGCGTTGATAAAGACACCTGTTGTCGTATTGCTTCTAAACCTAAATTCTACCGCATTGGATTCAAATATAACATTAATTTCAGATACAACGTTAAATGGTTGCGATTCAACTGCCAGTGTAAACGATGCAAACCAGACTTATGTGCAACGTGTACCGTGGATGTTCCTCGCTACACTGACGATTTCAGAATGGTAGAAGCAAAAATATCTGAAGACGGTTAGTGTAGCGATTGGTGATTCAACTTAGGCCTGCTTTATTTTGCTTTCCATGCCAGCTCTATAAAAGTCTGGATTTGTAAACTGCTTCAACATTGCATTTGCTGATGGGTTTCTAAACTGCCAGTTACCGATACACAAAGTATACACTTAACAATTTACCCATAAAGTTCCATACGTGGTAACATGTAAGCGGGCACAAGTGGTATAGATCAGGACACCCGTTTTATAAGGAATGATGTTGCCTGACCACGGATAGATAATAAATCACCTTTACTCCAGTACAGGATTTCCCAAACTACAATTACTCAGATAACAAAGCCATTAAACTTGGGTTAACTGAAATATTGAATTCCTGCAACAGCCGTTCTGTGGCATTTAGCTAAGATCCAGAGTGATTGACAGGTGTTGTATTTGACCACACATGGTGTTACCAATTTGTAGCTGTTTGTTTGGGACCCCTTCGTACCATACATTTTGAGACTCATTTCACAAAAAAAGAAGAAAACCAATAGAGTGCATTTATATTTTACACAATTCCAGAATAAAACTACATCAAACAAATTACCTTATTTTATTATTATTTACCTATTAGGTGATTCACTTGCCATTAAGTATAATGGTGATGCAGTATTGGACCATGTTGGTGTATTGTCCCTTGAGTGGCTTCGTTCGTCTTGTTACTGTGACCTCTGTCTTTCGGAGCTTGTGGAAAGCCGTGATGTCATCACAAAGTCAATGTCAAGATCAAAAACAGAGATTCCCTCAGTTGAATATTCTGAATTGAAAGACAACGACAGTGGTTTGTTCAAGTGAGTGGTTTTGTAATCTGTGTAAAAAAACTATGTGTTTATTTATCTAACATAAGCATTTTGATAACCATGCCCTAATGCATTATGAAAAGATTTAACATGTTTTATGTAGAATTGTAATGCGTTATGTAAAAACATATGTAATGTTATATGTTATGTAACATGTTTTATGTTAAATTGCAATATATACACCTTAACAAAATGCACCTTATCATATTTCCTTGTTCTAAAATTGTAATGTGAATGAATGAATGAATGTAACTTACTTTATCCTCGCGTGGCCGGAAAACGACAGTCGTTATCACACGGGTTTAACACCTTGTGCCAGCTTACAAGTTACCATGTATGTTACTTTGTGGGTGATTGTTTTTTTGTTGATTTTTTTTTTCACTTTTTTAAGTATGGCTGATAATTTGGACAACCCATAAGTGACCACTGGGTTGAAGCAATTGTCGTTAAGTGTCTTGCCCAAGGACACACGTCCACAATGGTAGCAGCGTCGAGCCTTGAAACCATTACCTCTGGGTTACAGGCAGGCGCGCTAACCACTGTGCCGCGGAATGTGTTCTGTAGCAACATGTTTTACGTAAAATTGTAAACAGTTTTTGGAAACCCTTGTTCCGGGGCACATTTGTATTAGGACCAAATTTCTCGGAAAGGTCTAATCACAAACTTTATCCATTTCCTCTGTTAACCTTCTACCTAATGTTGCAGGATGCTTGAATTGTTTTTCGAGTTTGGATTCTGTAGAGTGAGGAATGTTCCAAGGAATGATAGGATGATTATAGAGGTAAAATAAATGAAAAAGGTGTGTGTCATTTATTGGTTGAACAAAATTGCCAGTCATACCGAAAAGGAGAAAAAACTACCCATGCAGACTCAGTTATATACAAGGTTGTATATAAGTGGGCATGAGGTGTAAGAATCTCAAAATTATACACAAAGTGATTATCCATAAAGATTTCATTCATAAAAAGCAAAAACTGTTAATAAGTTTCATACTTACCAACTCTGACCGCCCTCTTGACACGGAAAATGCTGCAACCTGTTCAGTGTCCCACTGAAAGAGGATAAATGGGCAATTATGATACAAAATAACATTTTTTAACTACACAGATTATAGTGCAATAAAACTATGCTATTTAACGATAAATTCTGTTTTATTTAGTTTGGATCAAAGATTGGATTTATTCGAACGGCAACCACATCTGGCGATGTGAGTATCTGGAAACGGCAACCAAATATTGTTTTCTTGATATTTTTATCATAGCCTGCGTTATTCTTTCATTATGTTTAAATGTAGAAAATATGTATCAACCCTGGCCTAAAACCTAGGTCCCAAGGCATATTAAGTCATGGGACGTTTTCCATATAGATTAAACTGGTTAGTAAACCATGGGCAATGTAGCCTATTACTTTTCCTTTAGAAATAAAACAGATTAATAAACCTACACTCACATTGACTATAGTAGCAGCAACGAGCTTTGAACCAGGTTTCTTATGGCCATAATTTACTGAAGTACTGTTTTTCAGCTATTCAATGTTTTTCCTCACTTTACTGACAACGTGGCATTCACTGACAAAGAGTTGTTACCACATATGGACCAACAGATATACGAATATACACCTGGTATTCAAATAATTCACGCTTTACGGTGAGAATTTAATAGCTTCAACATGCAAACTGTACTTTGTAAAACTTAAAATAAAACTATTTGAAATTCTGTTTTACATACTAAGTTGTATGTGTATAGTGAGAAATATAAATAATTATGGATTGCATTTAACAAAATACCATTCGGTATTAAAACTTAAACAGAACTTAGAAAATATTCATCATACAAACAGAATAGAAATATTCATCCGGCGCCGTGGCAAAGTGGTTAGCGCGCTTGCCTGTAACCAATAGGTAATGGATTCAAGGCTCATCGCTGCTACCATTGTGGGCAGATGTGTCCTTGGGCAAGGCACTTAACGGCAATTCCTCCAACCCAGTGGTTACTAATGGGTTGTCCAAATTATTAGCCATACATAAAAAAAATTCCTCAAAAAAATAGTCACCTACAAAGTAACATAAATGGTAACTCATAAGCTGGCACGAGGTGTATGAACACCCGTGTTATAACGACTGTCGTTTCCCAGCCAGGCAGAATAAAGTAAGTTACATTTATTCTTTTATTCAGTTAAGTTATCAAATTGGATACATTTTAGTGATTTTACATACTGCCATTTTATTGTTAAATTACTAAATTAATATGACCTATATTACTACAATGAAAAAAGTTTATTTACCAATTATGATGTCATATGCTTTTTTTAACATCACAAAGGTTTGATAGTGAAGTCACAGGAGGTGATTCTCAAATAGTTGATATGTTTGAGGTGGCTGAAACATTAAGGAAAGAAAATCCGGAAGATTTTGAAGTTCTTACCCGAATTCCGGCCACTTTTACCAAGATAAATTACAACTGGAAGGTTCCAGTTTATTTTCAAATACAAAAACATCACATTAATGTGGATTACTTTGGAAAGGTCAGTTATTTTAAATAAAAAACATCATATTAAAAAACTTGGTCGGTAATTTTCAATTTTTAAAATTTTGAATTTTTTTTTTCTGACTAACTTTTGTAAAAAGTAACGCACAGAAATTAAGTTGGCTGACTAAATGTGAAAATACATCGACAATTTTTTTAAAATGGGATAACCAAAAGTGATCCAGATTGGCCAACTTTAGCCCCATCCAAGAATGTCACCTCTGTTTTGTTAATATTATATATGGGTGAGATCCTGCAGTCAGTTATTATTAAAACACATGATATGTAGTGGTAATTTTTTATACAAGTTTTGTTATCATTCTATGTTGGCCACGAGCCTGACACGCCATGGGATTAAAGCAAAACTTTGCCAATTTTGGAAAAATTTATATCAGGATTTTACCAGTATGTCAAATATACCAATTGAAATAAAAAGAGATGTAACAGGAAAAACTACATTCATAAACACGCAGAGGAAGAATGCAAGGGTTTTTATAAAATACCAAGCTTCAACTTGGGTTGGAGCAATTATATAGAATAATTAAACTAATTAAATAGATTTTTAACTTGTATTTGCTATGCAGGTGGTGGGGGTGAATTGGCATCCTGGGTTCTTATCAACACCAATTGTTCGTGAAAATGACGTGGAGAAATATTACAAAGCACATCGGAAGTTTGCGCTTATCGTAGAACGAGATGATCTTGCTGGAAAAGTAAGAAATATTACTTTATTTCGATAATTGTAAACTGTATAAATGAACCTCGGTTACTAGTGATATATTTCCAGTAGGCCATGGAATGAATCAAACTTATTTATTTTCGCATGACGGGCAACGATAGCTGTTATAACATAGATGTTTTGTAGCATACACCCCCTGCTCATTTAGAGCATGGCACTTTGGAATTAACATGTAACATAACGGCCTCTATGTTTGTAGTATAAGTTCCGCATGCAGCCTGGTGACTTGCTGGTGGTCAACAATCGTCGAATGTGCCACGCTAGAACATCGTTTCAACTAAACGGAGGGTGGAGGCATTTACAGGTATTAATAATAAATTGTTTTAGATTAGAGGCTAATATATAATGTTGCAACCGTTGTGGGCATGCGTTACCTAGGGTATGTAATGTATGTAATTTTATCCTTGCGTGGCCGGAAAACGACAGTCGTTATCACACGGGTTTAACACACAATGGTAGCAACGTTGAGCCTTGTACCCATTACCTCTGGGTTACAGGCAGGCGCGCTAACCACTATGCCACAGCGCCGGGTAATATGCTTAACAAAGATTGCTCCAACTCAATGTCTTATGGGTACTCAATCTTGGATCAACTGTATGTCCCCCTATCAACAGAAATAAAGTTAAAATTATTTGATATTCCAGGCTTGTTTTGTAAACCTTGATGATGTAAAGAGCACGTACATGATCCTGGCAAAGAAACTTGGAATAAAAGTGATTCCTCCTAAAGTTGGGAATACAAGTTCCATTTGAATGAAGCAGCAAAGCTATTTTACCAATATAAATGTATATACTTTATTATTAATATATTTTACTTATTATTTTGGAATGCTTTTTTTAAAGACTAGTTTATATGTTTATAACTAACTTCATGTTTGTATGAAAAAATGTGCTACAACCCAGGTGTTGCATCTCAAAGGTCCCGAACCATTGAATACTTACCTCATTTTTAAATATAAATAAAGAAACACGATGACCCCATTCATTTTATGAAACCCTACTGGGGTGAAGCCACGGCATCAGATACCGAGCCACGGCATCCGGTATCGAGCCACAGGGCCATGGCAGGGGACACAAGGCCGTGGCATCAAATAATAAGCCATGGCACCAGACACTTGAAGCCATGACCCACAGTTTAGGTTCAATAGTATTGTAGACATTTCTCTTATAACTCCAAATACCAATCAGAGTTTATGGAGCTCAATATATTCTATATTTGTTTGCGTTGCCGACCCATTTGAATAACATCAGTCACATGTTATGTATACTCACTGTATAAATCGAAAGCAAAATCGCGACTGTATCGGATATCGTGTATATTGTATACGTTGTTATATCAGAAGTTT